>NW_026778958.1:37500-295000 GCF_030144855.1 Hypanus sabinus
ACACACAGACACACACTCACACTCACACGCACACACACATACACACACACACTCACACACTCACACACACACAGACACTCACACACTCACACACGCATACACACACTCACACAGACACACTCAAACACACTCACACACATATACACACAGACACACACACACTCACACACACGCACACACTCACACTTGCACACTCACACACACATACACACACACCCCACACACACACACACACAGGCTCACACAGACACACACACACACACACTCCCACATATACACACACATACTCACACAGACACACACACAGGCTCACACAGACACACAGAAACACACACACACTCACACATATACACACACATACTCACACAGACACACACACACACTCACACACACACACAGACACTCACACACACACACACTCACGCACACATACACACACTCACACATACAGACTCACACACTCACACACACAACACACTCACACACACACTCACACATACAGACACACACTCACACACACATACATATACACTCACACACAGACTCACATACACACACACTCACACATACAGATACACACTCACACACACACAACACACACACACACTCACACATACAGATACACACACTCACACACATACATACACGCACACACAGACAGACAGACACACTCTCTCTCTCTCACACACATGCACACAGACAAAAACAAACGCACGCACACACACAGACACACACTCACACTCACATGCACGCACACACACTCACACACACACTCTCACACACACAGAGATACACACAGACACACACACACACTCACACACACACACACACACACACAGACACACAAACACAAATTGGTCCGTACACAATGTTCAGACGGATGAGGGAAAATCTAATTGACATCTATAGAACATTCAGAGGATACAGAGTGGATGTGGAGAGGATGTTTCCTGTAGTGGGGGAGTCTAGGACCAGAGGACACAGATAGAGTGGATGTGGAGAGGATGTTTCCTGTTGTGGGGGAGTCTAGGACCAGAGGACACAGATAGAGAGGATGCGGAGAACAGATCTAGAAGGTGGTGAATCAAGGTGGTGCAGAATTCAAGAACGTAAAAACATGTAACAGGCCTACCACTGCTTCTAACCATTTGGTGCTGAGGTGCCAGTCGCTGCAGAGGGATGTAAACAAAGCCAGCTCCTCCGGGGAGAACATGGAGAACCCGAAAAGTTGCACCCTCTTCTCTTCATACCCTCTGCCATCTGGGAGGAGGTACAGGAGCCAGAAGACACACACTCAGTGATTCAGGAACAGCGTTTTCCCATCTGCCATCAGGGAGGAGGTACAGGAGCCTGAAAACACACACACAGCGATTCAGGAACAGCTTCTTCCCCTCTGCCATCAGGGAGGATGTACAGGAGCCTGAAGACACACACTCAGCGATTCAGGAACAGCGTTTTCCCATCTGCCATCAGGGAGGAGGTACAGGAGCCTGAAGACACACATTCAATGATTCAGGAACAGCTTCTTCCCCTCTGCCATCAGGGAGGAGGTACAGGAGCCTGAAGACACACACTCAGCGATTCAGGAACAGCGTTTTCCCATCTGCCATCAGGGAGGAGGTACAGGAGCCTGAAGACACACACTCAACGTTTCAGGAACAGCTTCTTCCCCTCTGACATCGGGGAGGAGCTACAGGAGCCTGAAGAGACGCACTCAACGATTTAGGAATATCTTATTCCCCTCTGCCATCAGGGAGGAGGTACAGGAGCCTGAAGACACACACTCAAAGTTTCAGGAACAGCTTCTTCCCCTCTGACATCGGGGAGGAGCTACAGGAGCCTGAAGAGACGCACTCAACGATTTAGGAATATCTTATTCCCCTCTGCCATCAGGGAGGAGGTACAGGTGCCTAAAGTCACGCACTCAATGATTTAGGAACAGCTTCTTCCCCTCCGCCATCAGGGAGGGGGTACAGTAGCCTGAAGACACACACTCAATGATTCAGGAACAGCTTCTTCCCCTCTGCCATCAGGGAGGGGGTACAGTAGCCTGAAGACACACACTCAACGATTCAGGAACAGCTTCTTCCCCTCTGCCATCAGGGAGGGGGTACAGGAGCCTGAAGACACACACTCATCGATTCAGAAACAGCTTCTTCCCCTCTACCATCAGGGAGGAGGTACAGGAGCCTGAAGACACACACTCAACGATTCAAGAACAGCTTCTTCCCCTCTGCCATCAGGGAGGGGGTACAGTAGCCTGAAGACACACACTCAACGATTCAGGAACAGCTTCTTTCCCTCTGCGATAGGGAGGAGGTACAGAAGCCTGAACAGACACACTCAGTGATTCAGGAACAGGTGCTCCCCCTCTGCCATCAGTGAGGAGATACAGGAGCCTGAAGACACACACTCAGGGAATCAGGAACAGTTTCTCCCCCTCCGCCATCAGGGAGGGGGTACAGGAGCCTGAAGACACACACTCTCCGATTCAGGAACAGCTTCTTCCCCTCTGCCATCAGGGAGGAGGTACAGGAGCCTGAAGACACACACTCAATGATTCAAGAACAGCTTCTTCCCCTCTACCATCAGGGAGGATGTACAGGAGACTGAAGACACACAATCTACGATTCAGGAACAGTGTCTCCTCCTTCCCGATCAGGGAGGAGGTACTGGAGCTTGCAGACACACACACAACGATTCAGGAACAGCTTCTTCCCCTCTGTCATCAGAGAGGGGGTACAGTAGCCTGAAGACACACACTCAACGATTCAGGAACAGCTTCTTCCCCTCTGCCATCAGGGAGGGGGTACAGGAGCCTGAAGACACACACTCATCGATTCAGAAACAGCTTCTTCCCCTCTACCATCAGGGAGGAGGTACAGGAGCCTGAAGACACACACTCAACGATTCAAGAACAGCTTCTTCCCCTCTGCCATCAGGGAGGGGGTACAGTAGCCTGAAGACACACACTCAACGATTCAGGAACAGCTTCTTTCCCTCTGCGATAGGGAGGAGGTACAGAAGCCTGAACAGACACACTCAGTGATTCAGGAACAGGTGCTCCCCCTCTGCCATCAGTGAGGAGATACAGGAGCCTGAAGACACACACTCAACATTTCAGGAACAGCTTTTTCCCCTCTGCCATCAGGGAGGAGGTACAGGAGCCTGAAGACACACAATCAACGATTCAGGAACAGTTTCTTCCTCTTCCCGATCAGGGAGGAGGTACTGGAGCTTGCAGACACACACACAACGATTCAGGAACAGCTTCTTCCCCTCTGTCATCAGAGAGGGGGTACAGCAGCCTGAAGACACACAGTCAACAATTCAGAAACAGCTTCTTCCCCTCTGCCATCAGGGAGGGGGTAAATGTGCCTGAAGACGCACACTCAGGGAATCAGGAACAGTTTCTCCCCCTCCGCCATCAGGGAGGGGGTACAGGAGCCTGAAGACACACACTCTCCGATTCAGGAACAGCTTCTTCCCCTCTGCCATCAGGGAGGAGGTACAGGAGCCTGAAGACACACACTCAATGATTCAAGAACAGCTTCTTCCCCTCTACCATCAGGGAGGATGTACAGGAGACTGAAGACACACAATCTACGATTCAGGAACAGTGTCTCCTCCTTCCCCATCAGGGAGGATGTACATGTGCCTGAAGACACACACTCAACGATTCAGGAACAGCTTCTTCCCCTCTGCCATCACGGAGGAGGTACATGTGCCTGAAGACACACACTCAGCGATTCAGGAACAGCTTCTTCCTCTCTGCCATCAGATAGGATGTACAGGAGCCTGAAGACACACACTCAACGATTCAGGAACAGCTTCTTCCCCTCTGCCATCAGGATGGAGGTACAGGAACCTGAAGACACACACTCAACGATTCAGGAACAGCTTCTTCCCCTCTGCCATTAGGGAGGATGTACAGGAGCCTGAAGACACACACTCAACGATTCAGGAACAGCTTCTTCCCCTCGGCCATCAGGGAGGAGGTACATGTGCCTGAAGACACACACTCAGCGATTTAGGAACAGCTGCTTCCCCTCTGCCATCAGGGAGGAGGTACAGGAGCCTGAAGACTCACACTCAACGATTCAGGAACAGCTTCTTCCCCTCTGCCATCAGATAGGATGTACAGGAGCCTGAAGACACACACTCAACGATTCAGGAACAGCTTCTTCCCCTCTGCCATCAGGATGGAGGTACAGGAACCTGAAGACACACACTCAACGATTCAGGAACAGCTTCTTCCCCTCTGCCATTAGGGAGGATGTACAGGAGCCTGAAGACACACACTCAACGATTCAGGAACAGCTTCTTCCCCTCGGCCATCAGGGAGGAGGTACATGTGCCTGAAGACACACACTCAGCGATTTAGGAACAGCTGCTTCCCCTCTGCCATCAGGGAGGAGGTACAGGAGCCTGAAGACACACACTCAAATATTCAGGAACAGCTTCTTCCCCTCTGCCATCTGGGAGGAGGTACAGGAGACTGAAGACACACACTCAGCGATTCAGGAACAGCTTCTTCCCCTCTGCCAGCAGGGAGGATGTACGGGGCCTGAAGAGACACAATCAACGATTCAGGAACTGCTTCTTCCCCTCTGCCATTAGGGAGGATGTACATGTGCCTGGTGACACACACTCAGCGATTTAGGAACAGCTGCTTCCCCTCTGCCATCAGGGAGGAGGTACATGTGCCTGAAGACACACACTCAACGATTCAGGAACAGCTTCTTCCCCTCTGCCATCAGGGAGGTGGTACAGGAGCCTGAAGACACACACTCAATGACTCAAGAACAGCTTCTTCCACTCTGCCATCAGTGAGGAGGTACAGGAGCCTGAATACACACACTGAATGATTCAGGAACACCTTCTTCCCCTCTGCCATCAGTGAGGAGCTACAGGAGCCTGAAGACACAGACACAAAGATTCAGGAACAGCTTCTTCCCCTCTGCCATCAGGGAGGAGGTACAGGAGCCTGAGGACACACACTCAACGATTCAGGAACATCTTCTTCCCCTCTGCCATCAGGGAGGATGTACGGCGCCTGAAGAGACACACTCGGTGATTCAGGAACAGCTGGTCCCCCTCTGCCATCAGGGAGGAGGTACAGAAGCCTGAAGACAAACACTCAATGATTCAGGAACAGCTTCTTCCCCTCTGCCATCAGTGAGGAGGTACAGGAGCCTGAAGACGCACACTCAACAATTCAGGAACTGCTTCATCCCCTCTGCCATCAGGGAGGAGGTACAGGAGCCTGAAGACACACACTCAACGAATCAGGAACAGCTTCTTCCCCTTCGCCATCAAGGAGAAGGTACAGGAGCCTGAAGACACACACTCAATGATTCAGGAACAACTTCTTTCCCTCTGCCATCAGGGAGGAGGTACAGGGGCGTGAAGACACACACTCAATGATTAAGGAACAGCTTCTTTCCCTCTGCGATAGGGAGGAGGTACAGAAGCCTGAACAGACACACTCAGTGATTCAGGAACATCTGCTCCCACTCTGCCATCTGTGAGGAGATACAGGAGCCTGAAGACACACACTCAAAATTTCAGGAACAGCTTCTTCCCCTCTGCCATCAGGGAGGAGGTACAGGAGCCTGAAGACACACAATCAACGATTCAGGAACAGTTTCTCCCTCTTCTCGATCAGGGAGGAGGTAATGGAGCTTGCAGACAGACATACAATGATTCAGGAACAGCTTCTTCCCCTCTGCCATCAGTGAGGAGGTACAGGAGCCTGAAGACGCACACTCAACAATTCAGGAACTGCTTCTTCCCCTCTGCCAACAGGGAGGAGGTACAGGAGCCTGAAGACACACACTCAACGATTCAGGAACAGCTTCTTCCCCTTCGCCATCAGGGAGGAGGTACAGGAGCCTGAAGACACACACTCAACGATTCAGGAACAGCTTCTTCCCCTCTGCCATCAGTGAGGAGGTACAGGAGCCTGAAGACTCACACTCAACGATTCAGGAACAGCTTCTTCCCCTCTACCATCAGGGAGCAGGTACAGGAGCCTGAAGACGCACACTCAACGATTCAGGAACAGCTTCTTCCCGTCTGCCATCAGGGAGGAGGTTCAGGAGCCTGAAGACACACACTCAACGATTCAGGTACAACTTCTTCCCCTTCGCCATCAAGGAGGAGGTACAGGAGCCTGAAGACACACACTCAACGATTCAGGAACAGCTTCTTCCCCTCTGCCATCAGGGAGGATGTACAGGAGCCTGAAGACACACACTCAACGATTCAGGAACAGCTTCTTACCCTCTGCCATCAGGGAGGAGGTACAGGAGCCAGATGACGCACTCTCAACGATTCAGGAACATCTTCTTCCCCTCTGCCATCAGGGAGGATGTACGGGGCCTGAAGAGACACACTCGGTGATTCAGAAACAGCTGGTCCCCCTCTGCCATCAGGGAGGAGGTACAGGAGCTTGAAGACACACACTCAATGATTCAGGAACAGCTTCTTCGCCTCCTCCATCAGGGAGGAGGTACAGGAGCCTGAAGACTCACACTCAAATATTCAGGAACAGCTTCTTCCCCTCTGCCATCTGGGAGGAGGTACAGGAGACTGAAGACACACACTCAGCAATTCAGGAACAACTTCTTTCCCTCTGCCATCAGGGAGGAGGTACAGGGGCGTGAAGACACACACTCAATGATTAAGGAACAGCTTCTTTCCCTCTGCGATAGGGAGGAGGTACAGAAGCCTGAACAGACACACTCAGTGATTCAGGAACATCTGCTCCCCCTCTGCCATCTGTGAGGAGATACAGGAGCCTGAAGACACACACTCAAAATTTCAGGAACAGCTTCTTCCCCTCTGCCATCAGGGAAGAGGTACAGGAGCCTGAAGACACACAATCAACGATTCAGGAACAGTTTCTCCCTCTTCTCGATCAGGGAGGAGGTAATGGAGCTTGCAGACAGACATACAATGATTCAGGAACAGCTTCTTCCCCTCTGCCATCAGTGAGGAGGTACAGGAGCCTGAAGACGCACACTCAACAATTCAGGAACTGCTTCTTCCCCTCTGCCAACAGGGAGGAGGTACAGGAGCCTGAAGACACACACTCAACGATTCAGGAACAGCTTCTTCCCCTTCGCCATCAGGGAGGAGGTACAGGAGCCTGAAGACACACACTCAACGATTCAGGAACAGCTTCTTCCCCTCTGCCATCAGTGAGGAGGTACAGGAGCCTGAAGACTCACACTCAACGATTCAGGAACAGCTTCTTCCCCTCTACCATCAGGGAGCAGGTACAGGAGCCTGAAGACGCACACTCAACGATTCAGGAACAGCTTCTTCCCGTCTGCCATCAGGGAGGAGGTTCAGGAGCCTGAAGACACACACTCAACGATTCAGGTACAACTTCTTCCCCTTCGCCATCAAGGAGGAGGTACAGGAGCCTGAAGACACACACTCAACGATTCAGGAACAGCTTCTTCCCCTCTGCCATCAGGGAGGATGTACAGGAGCCTGAAGACACACACTCAACGATTCAGGAACAGCTTCTTACCCTCTGCCATCAGGGAGGAGGTACAGGAGCCTGATGACGCACTCTCAACGATTCAGGAACATCTTCTTCCCCTCTGCCATCAGGGAGGATGTACGGGGCCTGAAGAGACACACTCGGTGATTCAGAAACAGCTGGTCCCCCTCTGCCATCAGGGAGGAGGTACAGGAGCTTGAAGACACACACTAAATGATTCAGGAACAGCTTCTTCGCCTCCTCCATCAGGGAGGAGGTACAGGAGACTGAAGACTCACACTCAAATATTCAGGAACAGCTTCTTCCCCTCTGCCATCTGGGAGGAGGTACAGGAGACTGAAGACACACACTCAGCAATTCAGGAACAACTTCTTTCCCTCTGCCATCAGGGAGGAGGTACAGGGGCGTGAAGACACACACTCAATGATTAAGGAACAGCTTCTTTCCCTCTGCGATAGGGAGGAGGTACAGAAGCCTGAACAGACACACTCAGTGATTCAGGAACATCTGCTCCCCCTCTGCCATCTGTGAGGAGATACAGGAGCCTGAAGACACACACTCAAAATTTCAGGAACAGCTTCTTCCCCTCTGCCATCAGGGAGGAGGTACAGGAGCCTGAAGACACACAATCAACGATTCAGGAACAGTTTCTCCCTCTTCTCGATCAGGGAGGAGGTAATGGAGCTTGCAGACAGACATACAATGATTCAGGAACAGCTTCTTCCCCTCTGCCATCAGTGAGGAGGTACAGGAGCCTGAAGACGCACACTCAACAATTCAGGAACTGCTTCTTCCCCTCTGCCAACAGGGAGGAGGTACAGGAGCCTGAAGACACACACTCAACGATTCAGGAACAGCTTCTTCCCCTCTGCCATCAGGGAGGTGGTACAGGAGCCTGAAGACACACACTCAACGATTCAGGAACAGTTTCTTCCTCTCTGCCATCAGGGAGGAGGTACAGGAGCCTGAAGACTCACACTTAACGATTCAGGAACAGCTTCTTCCCCTCTGCCATCAGGGAGGTGGTACAGGAGCCTGAAGACACACACTCAACGATTCAGGAACAGTTTCTTCCTCTCTGCCATCAGGGAGGAGGTACAGGAGCCTGAAGACGCACACTCAACGATTCAGGAACAGCTTCTTCCCCTCTACCATCAGGGAGGAGGTACAGGAGCCTGAAGACACACACTCAATGATTCAAGAACAGCTTCTTCCCCTCTGCCATCAGTGAGGAGGTACAGGAGCCTGAAGACGCACACTCAACGATTCAGGAACAGCTTCTTCCTCTCTGCCATCAGGGAGGATGTACAGGAGCCTGAAGACACACACTCAACGATTCAGGAACAGCTTCTTCCCCTCGGCAATCAGGGAGGAGGTACATGTGCCTGAAGACACACACTAGGCGATTTAGGAACAGCTGCTTCCCCTCTGCCATCAGGGAGGAGGTACAGGAGCCTGAAGACACACACTCAAATATTCAGGAACAGCTTCTTCCCCTCTGCCATCAGGGAGGTGGTACAGGAGCCTGAAGACACACACTCAACGATTCAGGAACAGCTTCTTCCCCTCTGCCATCAGGGAGGTGGTATAGGAGCCTGAAGACACACACTCAACGATTCAGGAACAGTTTCTTCCTCTCTGCCATCAGGGAGGAGGTACAGGAGCCTGAAGACTCACACTTAACGTTTCAGGAACAGCTTCTTCCCCTCTGCCATCAGGGAGGTGGTACAGGAGCCTGAAGACACACACTCAACGATTCAGGAACAGTTTCTTCCTCTCTGCCATCAGGGAGGAGGTACAGGAGCCTGAAGACGCACACTCAACGATTCAGGAACAGCTTCTTCCCCTCTACCATCAGGGAGGAGGTACAGGAGCCTGAAGACACACACTCAACGATTCAGGAACAGCTTTTCCCCTCTGCCATCAGGGAGGAGGTTCAGGAGCCTGAAGACACCCACTCAACGATTCAGGAACATCTTCTTCCCCTCTGCCAACAGGGAGGATGTGCGGGGCCTGAAGACACACAATCTACGATTCAGGAACAGTGTCTCCTCCTTCCACATCAGGGGGGTGTACATGTGCCTGAAGGCACACACTCAATGATTCAGGAACAGCTTCTTCGCCTCCTCCATCAGGGAGGTGGTACAGGAGCCTGAAGACACACACTCAATGATTCAGGAACAGCTGCTTCCCCTCTGCCATCAGTGGGAGATACAGGGGCCTGAAGACAAACACTCAACGATTCAGGAACAGCTTCTTCCACTCGGCCATCAGGGAGGATGTACAGGAGCCTGAAGACACACACTCAACGATTCAGGAACAGCTTCTTCCGCTCTGCCATCAGGGAGGATGTACATGTGCCTGAAGACACACACTCAATGATTCAGGAACAGCTTCTTCCCCTCTGCCATCAGGGAGGAGGTACAGGGGCCTGAAGACACACACTCAACGATTCAGGAACAGCTTCTTCCCCTCTGCCATCAGGGAGGTTGTACAGGAGCCTGAAGACACACACTCAATGACTCAAGAACAGCTTCTTCCACTCTGCCATCAGTGAGGAGGTACAGGAGCCTGAATACACACACTGAATGATTCAGGAACAGCTTCTTCCCCTCTGCCATCTGGGAGGAGGTACAGGAGATTGAAGACACACACTCAGCGATTCAGGAACAGCTTCTTCCCCTCTGCCAGCAGGGAGGAGGTATAGGAGCCTGAAGACACACACTCAATGATTCAGGAACAGCTTCTTCCCCTCTGCCATCAGGGAGGAGCTACAGGAGCCTGAAGACACAGACACAAAGATTCAGGAACAGCTTCTTCCTCTCTGCCATCAGGGAGGAGGTACAGGAGCCTGAGGACACACACTCAACGATTCAGGAACATCTTCTTCCCCTCTGCCATCAGGGAGGATGTACGGCGCCTGAAGAGACACACTCGGTGATTCAGGAACAGCTGGTCCCCCTCTGCCATGAGGGAGGAGGTACAGGAGCCTGAAGACAAACACTCAATGATTCAGGAACAGCTTCTTCCCCTCTGCCATCAGTGAGGAGGTACAGGAGCCTGAAGACGCACACTCAACAATTCAGGAACTGCTTCTTCCCCTCTGCCATCAGGGAGGAGGTACAGGAGCCTGAAGACACACACTCAACGAATCAGGAACAGCTTCTTCCCCTTCGCCATCAAGGAGAAGGTACAGGAGCCTGAAGACACACACTCAATGATTCAGGAACAACTTCTTTCCCTCTGCCATCAGGGAGGAGGTACAGGGGCGTGAAGACACACACTCAATGATTAAGGAACAGCTTCTTTCCCTCTGCGATAGGGAGGAGGTACAGAAGCCTGAACAGACACACTCAGTGATTCAGGAACATCTGCTCCCCCTCTGCCATCTGTGAGGAGATACAGGAGCCTGAAGACACACACTCAAAATTTCAGGAACAGCTTCTTCCCCTCTGCCATCAGGGAGGAGGTACAGGAGCCTGAAGACACACAATCAACGATTCAGGAACAGTTTCTCCCTCTTCTCGATCAGGGAGGAGGTAATGGAGCTTGCAGACAGACATACAATGATTCAGGAACAGCTTCTTCCCCTCTGCCATCAGTGAGGAGGTACAGGAGCCTGAAGACGCACACTCAACAATTCAGGAACTGCTTCTTCCCCTCTGCCAACAGGGAGGAGGTACAGGAGCCTGAAGACACACACTCAACGATTCAGGAACAGCTTCTTCCCCTTCGCCATCAGGGAGGAGGTACAGGAGCCTGAAGACACACACTCAACGATTCAGGAACAGCTTCTTCCCCTCTGCCATCAGTGAGGAGGTACAGGAGCCTGAAGACTCACACTCAACGATTCAGGAACAGCTTCTTCCCCTCTACCATCAGGGAGCAGGTACAGGAGCCTGAAGACGCACACTCAACGATTCAGGAACAGCTTCTTCCTCTCTGCCATCAGGGAGGATGTACAGGAGCCTGAAGACACACACTCAACGATTCAGGTACAACTTCTTCCCCTTCGCCATCAAGGAGGAGGTACAGGAGCCTGAAGACACACACTCAACGATTCAGGAACAGCTTCTTCCCCTCTGCCATCAGGGAGGATGTACAGGAGCCTGAAGACACACACTCAACGATTCAGGAACAGCTTCTTACCCTCTGCCATCAGGGAGGAGGTACAGGAGCCTGATGACGCACTCTCAACGATTCAGGAACATCTTCTTCCCCTCTGCCATCAGGGAGGATGTACGGGGCCTGAAGAGACACACTCGGTGATTCAGAAACAGCTGGTCCCCCTCTGCCATCAGGGAGGAGGTACAGGAGCTTGAAGACACACACTCAATGATTCAGGAACAGCTTCTTCGCCTCCTCCATCAGGGAGGAGGTACAGGGGCCTGAAGACTCACACTCAAATATTCAGGAACAGCTTCTTCCCCTCTGCCATCTGGGAGGAGGTACAGGAGACTGAAGACACACACTCAGCAATTCAGGAACAGCTTCTTCCCATCCGCCATCAGAGAGGAGATACAGGAGCCTGAAGACACACACTCAGCGAATCAGGAACAGTTTCTTCCCCTTCGCCATCAGGGAGGATGTACCGGAGCCTAAAGACACACACTCAACGATTCAGGAACAGCTGCTTCCCCTCTGCCATCAGGGGGGAGGTACAGGGGCCTGAAGACAAACACTCAATGATTCAGGATCAGCTTCTTCCCGTCTGCCATCAGGGAGGAGGTACAGGAGCCTGAAGACACACACTCAATTACTCAAGAACAGCTTCTTCCCCTCTGCCATCAGGGAGGATGTACAGGAGCCTGAAGACACACACTCAGCGATTCAGGAACAGCTTCTTCCCCTCTGCCATCAAGGAGGAGGTACAGGAGCCTGAAGACACACACTCAGCGATTCAGGAACAGCTTCTTCCCTTTCGCTATCAGGGAGGTGGTACAGGAGCCTGAAGACGCACACTCAGCGATTCAGGAACAGCTTCTTCCCTTTCGCTATCAGGGAGGTGGTACAGGAGCCTGAAGACGCACACTCAGCGATTCAGGAACAGCTTCTTCCCCTCTGCCATCAGGGAGGAGGTACAGGAGCCTGAAGACACACACTCAATGATTCAAGAACATCTTCTTCCGCTCTGCCATCAGTGAGGAGTTACAGGAGCCTGAAGATACACACTCAATGATTCAGGAACAGCTTCTTCCCCTCTGCCATCTGGGAGGAGGTACAGGAGATTAAACACACACACTCAGCGATTCAGGAACAGCTTCTTCACCTCTGCCAGCACGGAGGATGTACAGGAGCCTGAAGACACACACTCAATGATTCAGGAACAGCTTCTTCCCGTCCGCCATCAGAGAGGAGATACAGGAGCCTGAAGACGCACACTCAGTAATTCAGGAACAGCTTCTTCCCCTCTGCCATCAGGGAGGATGTACAGGAGCCTGACGAGACACACTCAACGATTCAGGAACAGCTGCTTCCCCTCTTCCATCAGGGGGGAGATACAGGAGCCTGAAGACACACACTTAACGATTCAGGAACAGCTTCTTCCCTTTCGCCATCAGGGAGGTGGTACAGGAGCCTGAAGACACACACTCAACGATTCAGGAACAGCTTCTTCCCGTCCGCCATCAGAGAGGAGGTACAGGAGCCTGAAGACGCAGACTCAGTAATTCAGGAACAGCTTCTTCCCCTCTGCCATCAGGGAGGATGTACAGGAGCCTGAAGACACACACTCAACGATTCAGGAACAGCTTCTTCCACTCTGCCATCAGGGAGGATGTACAGGAGCCTGAAGACACACACTCAGTGATTCAGGAACAGCTTCTTCCCCTCTGCCATCAGGGAGGAGGTACAGGAGCCTGAAGACACACACTCAGTGATTCAGGAACAGCTTCTTCCCCTCTGCCATCAGGGAGGATGTACAGGGCCTGCAGAGACACACTCAGTGATTCAGGAACAGCTTCTTCCCCTCTGCCATCAGGGAGGAGGTACAGGAGCCTGAAGACACACACTCAGTGATTCAGGAACAGCTTCTTCCCCTCTGCCATCAGGGAGGAGGTACAGGAGCCTGAGGACACACACTCAACGATTCAGGAACATCTTCTTCCCCTCTGCCATCAGGGAGGAGGTACATGTGCCTGAAGACGCACACTCAGCGAATCAGGAACAGCTTCTCCCCCTCCGGCATCAGAGAGGGGGTATTGGAGCCTGAATACACACACTCTGCAATTCAGGAACAGCTTCTTCCCCTCTGCCATCAGGGAGGATGTACAGGAGCCTGAAGACACACACTCAATGATTCAGGAACAGCTTCTTCCCCTACGCCATCAGGGAGGTGGTACAGGAGCCTGAAGACACACACTCAATTACTCAAGAACAGCTTCTTCCCCTCTGCCATGAGTGAGGAGGTACAGGAGACTGAAGACACACACTCAGTGATTCAGGAACTGCTTCTTCCCCTCTGCCATCAGGGAGGGGGTATAGGAGCCTGAAGACACACACTCAACGATTCAGGAACAGCTTCTTCCCCTCTGCCATCAGGGAGGATGGACAGAGCCCTGAAGACACACACTCAACGATTCAGGAACAGCTGCTTCCCCTCTTCAATCAGGGGGGAGATGCAGGAGCCTGAAGACACACACTCAACGATTCAGGAACAGCTTCTTCCCCTCTGCCATCAGGGAGGATGTACAGGAGCCTGAAGACACACACTTAACGATTCAGGAACAGCTTCTTCCCCTCTGACATCAGGGAGGATGTACAGGAGCCTGAAGACACACACTTAACGATTCAGGAACAGCTTCTTCCCTTTCGCTATCAGGGAGGTGGTACAGGAGCCTGAATACGCACACTCAATGATTCAGGTCCAGCTTCTTCCCTTCGCCATCAAGGATTCAGGAACAGCTTCTTCCCCTCTGCCATCAGTGAGTAGGTTCAGGAGCCTGAAGACGCACACTCAACGATTCAGGAACAGCTTCTTCCACTCGGCCATCAGGGAGGAGGTACAGGAGCCTGAAGACACACACTCAACGATTCAGGAACAGCTTCTTCCCCTCTGCCTTCAGGGAGGATGTACATGTGCCTGAAGACTCACACTCAATGATTCAGGAACAGCTTCTTCCCCTCTGCCATCAGGGAGGAGGTACAGGAGCCTGAAGACACACACTCAGCGATTCAGGAACAGCTTCTTCCCTCTGCCATCAGGGAGGGGGTACAGGAGCCTGAAGACACACACTCAACGATTCAGGAACAGCTTCTTCCCCTCTGTCATCAGGGAGGAGGTACAGGAGCCTGAAGACACACACTCAACGATTCAGGAACAGCTTCTTCCCCTCTGCCATCAGGGAGGAGGTACAGGAGCCTGAGGACACACACTCAACGATTCAGGAACATCTTCTTCCCCTCTGCCATCAGGGAGGATGTACGGGGCCTGAAGAGACACACTCGGTTATTCAGGAACTGCTGGTCCCCCTCTGCCATCAGTGAGGAGGTACAGGAGCCTGAAGACACACACTCAGCGATTCAGGAACAGATTCTTCCCTCTGCCATCAGGGAGGGGGTACAGGAGCCTGAAGACACACACTCAACGATTCAGGAACAGCTTCTTCCCCTCTGTCATCAGGGAGGAGGTACAGGAGCCTGAAGACACACACTCAACGATTCAGGGACAGCTTCTTCCCCTCTGCCATCAGGGAGGAGGTACAGGAGCCTGAGGACACACACTCAACGATTCAGGAACATCTTCTTCCCCTCTGCCATCAGGGAGGATGTACGGGGCCTGAAGAGACACACTCGGTTATTCAGGAACTGCTGGTCCCCCTCTGCCATCAGTGAGGAGGTACAGGAGCCTGAAGACACACCCTCAATGATTCAGGAACATCTTCTTCCCCTCTGCCTTCAGGGAGGATGTACATGTGCCTGAAGACTCACACTCAATGATTCAGGAACAGCTTCTTCCCCTCTGCCATCAGGGAGGAGGTACAGGAGCCTGAAGACACACACTCAGCGATTCAGGAACAGCTTCTTCCCTCTGCCATCAGGGAGGGGGTACAGGAGCCTGAAGACACACACTCAGTGATTCAGGAACAGCTTCTTCCCCTCTGCCATCAGGGAGGATGTACAGGGCCTGAAGAGACACACTCAGTGATTCAGGAACAGCTTCTTCCCCTCTGCCATCAGGGAGGAGGTACAGGAGCCTGAAGACACACACTCAGTGATTCAAGAACAGCTTCTTCCCCTCCGCCATCAGGGAGGTGGTACAGGAGCCTGAAGACACACACTCAACGATTCAGGAACAGCTTCTACCCCTCTGCCATCAGTGAGGAGGTACAGGAGCCTGAAGACACACACTCAATGATTCAAGAACAGCTTCTTCCCCTCTGCCATCAGGGAGGAGGTACAGGAGCCTGAAGTCACACACTCAATGATTCAGGAACAGCTTCTTCCCCTACGCCATCAGGGAGGTGGTACAGGAGCCTGAAGACACACACTCAATTACTCAAGAACAGCTTCTTCCCCTCTGCCATGAGTGAGGAGGTACAGGAGACTGAAGACACACACTCAGTGATTCAGGAACTGCTTCTTCCCCTCTGCCATCAGGGAGGGGGTATAGGAGCCTGAAGACACACACTCAACGATTCAGGAACAGCTTCTTCCCCTCTGCCATCAGGGAGGATGGACAGAGCCCTGAAGACACACACTCAACGATTCAGGAACAGCTGCTTCCCCTCTGACATCAGGGAGGATGTACAGGAGCCTGAAGACACACACTTAACGATTCAGGAACAGCTTCTTCCCCTCTGACATCAGGGAGGATGTACAGGAGCCTGAAGACACACACTTAACGATTCAGGAACAGCTTCTTCCCTTTCGCTATCAGGGAGGTGGTACAGGAGCCTGAATACGCACACTCAATGATTCAGGTCCAGCTTCTTCCCTTCGCCATCAGGGATTCAGGAACAGCTTCTTCCCCTCTGCCATCAGTGAGTAGGTTCAGGAGCCTGAAGACGCACACTCAACGATTCAGGAACAGCTTCTTCCACTCGGCCATCAGGGAGGAGGTACAGGAGCCTGAAGACACACACTCAACGATTCAGGAACAGCTTCTTCCCCTCTGCCTTCAGGGAGGATGTACATGTGCCTGAAGACTCACACTCAATGATTCAGGAACAGCTTCTTCCCCTCTGCCATCAGGGAGGAGGTACAGGAGCCTGAAGACACACACTCAGCGATTCAGGAACAGCTTCTTCCCTCTGCCATCAGGGAGGGGGTACAGGAGCCTGAAGACACACACTCAACGATTCAGGAACAGCTTCTTCCCCTCTGTCATCAGGGAGGAGGTACAGGAGCCTGAAGACACACACTCAACGATTCAGGAACAGCTTCTTCCCCTCTGCCATCAGGGAGGAGGTACAGGAGCCTGAGGACACACACTCAACGATTCAGGAACATCTTCTTCCCCTCTGCCATCAGGGAGGATGTACGGGGCCTGAAGAGACACACTCGGTTATTCAGGAACTGCTGGTCCCCCTCTGCCATCAGTGAGGAGGTACAGGAGCCTGAAGACACACACTCAGCGATTCAGGAACAGATTCTTCCCTCTGCCATCAGGGAGGGGGTACAGGAGCCTGAAGACACACACTCAACGATTCAGGAACAGCTTCTTCCCCTCTGTCATCAGGGAGGAGGTACAGGAGCCTGAAGACACACACTCAACGATTCAGGGACAGCTTCTTCCCCTCTGCCATCAGGGAGGAGGTACAGGAGCCTGAGGACACACACTCAACGATTCAGGAACATCTTCTTCCCCTCTGCCATCAGGGAGGATGTACGGGGCCTGAAGAGACACACTCGGTTATTCAGGAACTGCTGGTCCCCCTCTGCCATCAGTGAGGAGGTACAGGAGCCTGAAGACACACCCTCAATGATTCAGGAACATCTTCTTCCCCTCTGCCTTCAGGGAGGATGTACATGTGCCTGAAGACTCACACTCAATGATTCAGGAACAGCTTCTTCCCCTCTGCCATCAGGGAGGAGGTACAGGAGCCTGAAGACACACACTCAGCGATTCAGGAACAGCTTCTTCCCTCTGCCATCAGGGAGGGGGTACAGGAGCCTGAAGACACACACTCAACGATTCAGGAACAGCTTCTTCCCCTCTGTCATCAGGGAGGAGGTACAGGAGCCTGAAGACACACACTCAACGATTCAGGAACAGCTTCTTCCCCTCTGCCATCAGGGAGGAGGTACAGGAGCCTGAGGACACACACTCAACGATTCAGGAACATCTTCTTCCCCTCTGCCATCAGGGAGGATGTACGGGGCCTGAAGAGACACACTCGGTTATTCAGGAACTGCTGGTCCCCCTCTGCCATCAGTGAGGAGGTACAGGAGCCTGAAGACACACACTCAGCGATTCAGGAACAGCTTCTTCCCTCTGCCATCAGGGAGGGGGTACAGGAGCCTGAAGACACACACTCAACGATTCAGGAACAGCTTCTTCCCCTCTGTCATCAGGGAGGAGGTACAGGAGCCTGAAGACAGACACTCAGCGATTCAGGAACAGCTTCTTCCCTCTGCCATCAGGGAGGGGGTACAGGAGCCTGAAGACACACACTCAACGATTCAGGAACAGCTTCTTCCCCTCTGTCATCAGGGAGGAGGTACAGGAGCCTGAAGACACACACTCAACGATTCAGGAACAGCTTCTTCCCCTCTGCCATCAGGGAGGAGGTACAGGAGCCTGAGGACACACACTCAACGATTCAGGAACATCTTCTTCCCCTCTGCCATCAGGGAGGATGTACGGGGCCTGAAGAGACACACTCGGTTATTCAGGAACTGCTGGTCCCCCTCTGCCATCAGTGAGGAGGTACAGGAGCCTGAAGACACACCCTCAATGATTCAGGAACATCTTCTTCCCCTCTGCCTTCAGGGAGGATGTACATGTGCCTGAAGACTCACACTCAATGATTCAGGAACAGCTTCTTCCCCTCTGCCATCAGGGAGGAGGTACAGGAGCCTGAAGACACACACTCAGCGATTCAGGAACAGCTTCTTCCCTCTGCCATCAGGGAGGGGGTACAGGAGCCTGAAGACACACACTCAACGATTCAGGAACAGCTTCTTCCCCTCTGTCATCAGGGAGGAGGTACAGGAGCCTGAAGACACACACTCAACGATTCAGGAACAGCTTCTTCCCCTCTGCCATCAGGGAGGAGGTACAGGAGCCTGAGGACACACACTCAACGATTCAGGAACATCTTCTTCCCCTCTGCCATCAGGGAGGATGTACGGGGCCTGAAGAGACACACTCGGTTATTCAGGAACTGCTGGTCCCCCTCTGCCATCAGTGAGGAGGTACAGGAGCCTGAAGACACACACTCAGCGATTCAGGAACAGCTTCTTCCCTCTGCCATCAGGGAGGGGGTACAGGAGCCTGAAGACACACACTCAACGATTCAGGAACAGCTTCTTCCCCTCTGTCATCAGGGAGGAGGTACAGGAGCCTGAAGACACACACTCAACGATTCAGGAACAGCTTCTTCCCCTCTGCCATCAGGGAGGAGGTACAGGAGCCTGAGGACACACACTCAACGATTCAGGAACATCTTCTTCCCCTCTGCCATCAGGGAGGATGTACGGGGCCTGAAGAGACACACTCGGTTATTCAGGAACTGCTGGTCCCCCTCTGCCATCAGTGAGGAGGTACAGGAGCCTGAAGACACACCCTCAATGATTCAGGAACATCTTCTTCCCCTCTGCCATCAGTGAGGAGGTAAAGGAGCCTGAAGACTCACACTCAACGATTCAGGAACAGCTTCATCCCCTCTACCATCAGGGAGGAGGTACAGGAGCCTGAAGACGCACACTCAACGATTCAGGAACAGCTTCTTCCCCTCTGCCATCAGGGAGGAGGTTCAGGAGCCTGAAGACACACACTCAACGATTCAGGTACAGTTTCTTCCCCTCCGCCATCAGGGAGGAGGTTCCGGAGCCTGAAGACACACACTCAACGATTCAGGAACAGCTTCTTCCCCTCTGCCATCAGGGAGGATGGACAGAGCCCTGAAGACACACACTCAACGATTCAGGAACAGCTGCTTCCCCTCTTCCATCAGGGAGGTGGTACAGGAGCCTGAAGACACACACTCAACGATTCAGGAACAGCTTCTTCCCTTTCGCTATCAGGGAGGTGGTACAGGAGCCTGAATACGCACACTCAATGATTCAGGTCCAGCTTCTTCCCTTCGCCATCAAGGATTCAGGAACAGCTTCTTCCCCTCTGCCATCAGTGAGTAGGTTCAGGAGCCTGAAGACGCACACTCAACGATTCAGGAACAGCTTCTTCCACTCGGCCATCAGGGAGGAGGTACAGGAGCCTGAAGACACACACTCAACGATTCAGGAACAGCTTCTTCCCCTCTGCCTTCAGGGAGGATGTACATGTGCCTGAAGACTCACACTCAATGATTCAGGAACAGCTTCTTCCCCTCTGCCTTCAGGGAGGAGGTAAAGGAGCCTGAAGACACACACTCAGCGATTCAGGAACAGCTTCTTCCCTCTGCCATCAGGGAGGGGGTACAGGAGCCTGAAGACACACACTCAACGATTCAGGAACAGCTTCTTCCCCTCTGTCATCAGGGAGGAGGTACAGGAGCCTGAAGACACACACTCAAGGATTCAGGAACAGCTTCTTCCCCTCTGCCATCAGGGAGGAGGTACAGGAGCCTAAGGACACACACTCAACGATTCAGGAACATCTTCTTCCCCTCTGCCATCAGGGAGGATGTACGGGGCCTGAAGAGACACACTCGGTTATTCAGGAACTGCTGGTCCCCCTCTGCCATCAGTGAGGAGGTACAGGAGCCTGAAGACACACACTCAGCGATTCAGGAACAGCTTCTTCCCTCTGCCATCAGGGAGGGGGTACAGGAGCCTGAAGACACACACTCAACGATTCAGGAACAGCTTCTTCCCCTCTGTCATCAGGGAGGAGGTACAGGAGCCTGAAGACACACACTCAACGATTCAGGAACAGCTTCTTCCCCTCTGCCATCAGGGAGGAGGTACAGGAGCCTGAGTACACACACTCAACGATTCAGGAACATCTTCTTCCCCTCTGCCATCAGGGAGGATGTACGGGGCCTGAAGAGACACACTCGGTTATTCAGGAACTGCTGGTCCCCCTCTGCCATCAGTGAGGAGGTACAGGAGCCTGAAGACGCACCCTCAATGATTCAGGAACATCTTCTTCCCCTCTGCCATCAGTGAGGAGGTACAGGAGCCTGAAGACTCACACTCAACGATTCAGGAACAGCTTCATCCCCTCTACCATCAGGGAGGAGGTACAGGAGCCTGAAGACGCACACTCAACGATTCAGGAACAGCTTCTTCCCCTCTGCCATCAGGGAGGAGGTTGAGGAGCCTGAAGACAAACACTCAACGATTCAGGTACAGTTTCTTCCCCTCCGCCATCAGGGAGGAGGTTCCGGAGCCTGAAGACACACACTCAACGATTCAGGAACAGCTTCTTCCCCTTCGCCATCAAGGAGGAGGTACAGGAGCCTGAAGACACACACTCAACGATTCAGGAACAGCTTCTTCCCCTCTGCCATCAGGGAGGATGTACAGGAGCCTGAAGACACACACTCAACGATTCAGGAACAGCTTCTTCCCCTCTGCCATCAGGGAGGATGTACATGTGCCTGAATACACACACACAGCGATTTAGGAACAGCTGCTTCCGCTCTGCCATCAGGGAGGAGGTACAGGAGCCTGAAGAGTCACACTCAACGATTCAGGAACAGCTTCTTCCTCTCTGCCATCAGGGAGGAGGTACAGGAGCCTGAAGACGCACACTCAACGATTCAGGAACAGCTTCTTCCCCTCTACCATCAGGGAGGAGGTACAGGAGCCTGAAGACACACACTCAATGATTCAAGAACAGCTTCTTCCCCTCTGCCATCAGTGAGGAGGTACAGGAGCCTGAAGACGCACACTCAACGATTCAGGAACAGCTTCATCCCCTCTACCATCAGGGAGGAGGTACAGGAGCCTGAAGACACACACTCAATGATTCAAGAACAGCTTCTTCCCCTCTGCCATCAGGGAGGAGGTACAGCAGCCTGAAGACACACACTCAACGATTCAGGTACAGCTTATTCCCTTCGCCATCAGGGAGGAGGTTCAGGAGCCTGAAGACACACACTCAACGATTCAGGAACAGCTTCTTCCCTTTCGCAATCAGGGAGGTGGTACAGGAGCCTGAAGACGCACACTCAACGATTCAGGAACAGCTTCTTCCCCTCTGCCATCAGGGAGGATGTACAGGAGCCTGAAGACACACACTTAACGATTCAGGAACAGCTTCTTCCCTTTCGCTATCAGGCAGGTGGTACAGGAGCCTGAATACGCACACTCAATGATTCAGGTCCAGCTTCTTCCCTTCGCCATCAAGGATTCAGGAACAGCATCTTCCCCTCTGCCATCAGTGAGTAGGTTCAGGAGCCTGAAGACGCACACTCAACGATTCAGGAACAGCTTCTTCCACTCGGCCATCAGGGAGGAGGTACAGGAGCCTGAAGACACACACTCAACGATTCAGGAACAGCTTCTTCCCCTCTGCCTTCAGGGAGGATGTACATGTGCCTGAAGACTCACACTCAATGATTCAGGAACAGCTTCTTCCCCTCTGCCATCAGGGAGGAGGTACAGGAGCCTGAAGACACACACTCAGCGATTCAGGAACAGCTTCTTCCCTCTGCCATCAGGGAGGGGGTACAGGAGCCTAAAGACAGACACTCAACGATTCAGGAACAGCTTCTTCCCCTCTGTCATCAGGGAGGAGGTACAGGAGCCTGAAGACACACACTCAACGATTCAGGAACAGCTTCTTCCCCTCTGCCATCAGGGAGGAGGTACAGGAGCCTGAAGACACACACTCAACGATTCAGGAACAGCTTCTTCCTCTCTGCCATCAGGGAGGAGGTACAGGAGCCTGAGGACACACACTCAACGATTCAGGAACATCTTCTTCCCCTCTGCCATCAGGGAGGATGTACGGGGCCTGAAGAGACACACTCGGTTATTCAGGAACTGCTGGTCCCCCTCTGCCATCAGTGAGGAGGTACAGGAGCCTGAAGACACACCCTCAATGATTCAGGAACATCTTCTTCCCCTCTGCCATCAGTGAGGAGGTACAGGAGCCTGAAGACTCACACTCAACGATTCAGGAACAGCTTCATCCCCTCTACCATCAGGGAGGAGGTACAGGAGCCTGAAGACGCACACTCAACGATTCAGGAACAGCTTCTTCCACTCGGCCATCAGGGAGGAGGTTCAGGAGCCTGAAGACACACACTCAACGATTCAGGTACAGTTTCTTCCCCTCCGCCATCAGGGAGGAGGTTCCGGAGCCTGAAGACACACACTCAACGATTCAGGAACAGCTTCTTCCCCTTCGCCATCAAGGAGGAGGTACAGGAGCCTGAAGACACACACTCAACGATTCAGGAACAGCTTCTTCCCCTCTGCCATCAGGGAGGATGTACAGGAGCCTGAAGACACACACTCAACGATTCAGGAACAGCTTCTTCCACTCTGCCATCAGGGAGGATGTACATGTGCCTGAATACACACACTCAGCGATTTAGGAACAGCTGCTTCCGCTCTGCCATCAGGGAGGAGGTACAGGAGCCTGAAGACACACTCTCAATGATTCAAGAACAGCTTCTTCCCCTCTGCCATCAGGGAGGAGGTACAGGAGCCTGAAGACACACACTCAACGATTCAGGTACAGCTTCTTCCCTTCGCCATCAGGGAGGAGGTTCAGGAGCCTGAAGACACACACTCAACGATTCAGGTACAACTTCTTCCCCTTCGCCATCAGGGAGGAGGTACAGGAGCCTGAAGACACACCCTCAATGATTAAGGAACATCTTCTTCCCCTGTGCCATCAGTGAGGAGGAACAGGAGCCTGAAGACTCACACTCAACGATTCAGGAACAGCTTCTTCCCCTCTGCCATCAGGGAGGATGTACAGGAGCCTGAAGACACACACTCAACGATTCAGGAACAGCTTCTTCCCCTCTGCCATCAGTGAGGAGGTACAGGAGCCTGAAGACGCACACTCAACGATTCAGGAACAGCTTCTTCCCCTCTACCATCAGGGAGGAGGTACAGGAGCCTGAAGACGCACACTCAACGATTCAGGAACAGCTTCTTCCCGTCTACCATCAGGGAGGAGGTACAGGAGCCTGAAGACACACACTCAACGATTCAGGTACAGCTTCTTCCCTTCGCCATCAGGGAGGAGGTTCAGGAGCCTGAAGACACACACTCAACGATTCAGGTACAACTTCTTCCCCTTCGCCATCAAGGAGGAGGTACAGGAGCCTGAAGACACACACTCAACGATTCAGGAACAGCTTCTTCCCCTCTGCCATCAGGGAGGATGTACAGGAGCCTGAAGACACACACTCAACGATTCAGGAACAGCTTCTTACCCTCTGCCATCAGGGAGGAGGTACAGGAGCCTGATGACGCACTCTCAACGATTCAGGAACATCTTCTTCCCCTCTGCCATCAGGGAGGATGTACGGGGCCTGAAGAGACACACTCGGTGATTCAGAAACAGCTGGTCCCCCTCTGCCATCAGGGAGGAGGTACAGGAGCCTGAAGACACACACTCAACGATTCAGGAACAGCTTCTTCCCCTCTGCCATCAGTGAGGAGGTACAGGAGCCTGAAGACACACACTCAATGATTCAAGAACAGCTTCTTCCCCTCTGCCATCAGGGAGGAGGTACAGGAGCCTGAAGTCACACACTCAATGATTCAGGAACAGCCTCTTCCCCTACGCCATCAGGGAGGTGGTACAGGAGCCTGAAGACACACACTCAATTACTCAAGAACAGCTTCTTCCCCTCTGCCATCAGTGAGGAGGTACAGGAGCCTGAAGACACACACTCAGTGATTCAGGAACTGCTTCTTCCCCTCTGCCATCAGGGAGGGGGTACAGGAGTCTGATGACACACACTGAATGATTCAGGAACAGCTTCTTCCCCTCTGCCATCTGGGAGGAGGTACAGGAGACTGAAGACACACACTCAGCGATTCAGGAACAGCTTCTTCCGCTCTGCCAGCAGTTAGGAGGTATAGGAGCCTGAAGACACACACTCAATGATTCAGGAACATCTTCTTCCCCTCTGCCATCAGGGAGGATGTACAGAGCCCTGAAGACACACACTCAACGATTCAGGAACAGCTGCTTCCCCTCTTCCATCAGGGGGGAGATACAGGAGCCTGAAGACACACACTTAACGATTCAGGAACAGCTTCTTCCCTTTCGCTATCAGGGAGGTGGTACAGGAGCCTGAAGACACACACTCAACGATACAGGAACAACTTCTTCCTCTCTGCCATCAGGGAGGAGGTACAGGAGCCTGAAGACACACACTCAGTGATTCAGGAACAGCTTCTTCCCCTCTGCCATCAGGGAGGATGTACAGGAGCCTGAGGACACACACTCAACGATTCAGGAACATCTTCTTCCCCTCTGCCATCAGGGAGGAGGTACAGGAGCCTGAGGACACACACTTAACGATTCAGGAACAGCTCCTTCACTTTTGCAATCAGGGAGGTGGTACAGGAGCCTGAAGACGCACACTCAACGATTCAGGAACAGCTTCTTCCCCTCTACCATCAGGGAGGAGGTTCAGGAGCCTGAAGACACACACTCAATGATTCAGGAACAGATTCTTCCCCTCTGCCATCAGTGAGTAGGTTCAGGAGCCTGAAGACGCACACTCAACGATTCAGGAACAGCTTCTTCCACTCGCCCATCAGGGAGGAGGTACAGGAGCCTGAAGACACACACTCAACGATTCAGGAACAGCTTCTTCCCCTCTGCCTTCAGGGAGGATGTTCATGTGCCTGAAGACTCACACTCAATGATTCAGGAACAGCTTCTTCCCCTCTGCCATCAGGGAGGAGGTACAGGAGCCTGAAGACACACACTCAGCGATTCAGGAACAGCTTCTTCCCCTCTGCCATCAGGGAGGAGGTACAGGAGCCTGAAGACACACACTCAGCGATTCAGGAACAGCTTCTTCCCTCTGCCATCAGGGAGGGGGTACAGGAGCCTAAAGACACACACTCAACGATTCAGGAACAGCTTCTTCCCCTCTGTCATCAGGGAGGAGGTACAGGAGCCTGAAGACACACACTCAACGATTCAGGAACAGCTTCTTCCCCTCTGCCATCAGGGAGGAGGTACAGGAGCCTGAAGACACACACTCAACGATTCAGGAACAGCTTCTTCCTCTCTGCCATCAGGGAGGAGGTACAGGAGCCTGAGGACACACACTCAACGATTCAGGAACATCTTCTTCCCCTCTGCCATCAGGGAGGATGTACGGGGCCTGAAGAGACACACTCGGTTATTCAGGAACTGCTGGTCCCCCTCTGCCATCAGTGAGGAGGTACAGGAGCCTGAAGACACACCCTCAATGATTCAGGAACATCTTCTTCCCCTCTGCCATCAGTGAGGAGGTACAGGAGCCTGAAGACTCACACTCAACGATTCAGGAACAGCTTCATCCCCTCTACCATCAGGGAGGAGGTACAGGAGCCTGAAGACGCACACTCAACGATTCAGGAACAGCTTCTTCCCCTCTGCCATCAGGGAGGAGGTTCAGGAGCCTGAAGACACACACTCAACGATTCAGGTACAGTTTCTTCCCCTCCGCCATCAGGGAGGAGGTTCCGGAGCCTGAAGACACACACTCAACGATTCAGGAACAGCTTCTTCCCCTTCGCCATCAAGGAGGAGGTACAGGAGCCTGAAGACACACACTCAACGATTCAGGAACAGCTTCTTCCCCTCTGCCATCAGGGAGGATGTACAGGAGCCTGAAGACACACACTCAACGATTCAGGAACAGCTTCTTCCCCTCTGCCATCAGGGAGGATGTACATGTGCCTGAATACACACACTCAGCGATTTAGGAACAGCTGCTTCCGCTCTGCCATCAGGGAGGAGGTACAGGAGCCTGAAGACGCACACTCAACGATTCAGGAACAGCTTCTTCCCCTCTACCATCAGGGAGGAGGTACAGGAGCCTGAAGACACACACTCAATGATTCAAGAACAGCTTCTTCCCCTCTGCCATCAGGGAGGAGGTACAGGAGCCTGAAGACACACACTCAACGATTCAGGTACAGCTTCTTCCCTTCGCCATCAGGGAGGAGGTTCAGGAGCCTGAAGACACACACTCAACGATTCAGGTACAACTTCTTCCCCTTCGCCATCAGGGAGGAGGTACAGGAGCCTGAAGACACACCCTCAATGATTAAGGAACATCTTCTTCCCCTCTGCCATCAGTGAGGAGGAACAGGAGCCTGAAGACTCACACTTAACGATTCAGGAACAGCTTCTTCCCCTCTACCATCAGGGAGGTGGTACAGGAGCCTGAAGAGCAACACTCAACGATTCAGGAACAGCTTCTTCCCCTCTGCCATCAGGGAGGAGGTTCAGGAGCCTGAAGACACACACTCAACGATTCAGGTACAGTTTCTTCCCCTCCGCCATCAGGGAGGTGGTTCCGGAGCCTGAAGACACACACTCAACGATTCAGGAACAGCTTCTTCCCCTTCGCCATCAAGGAGGAGGAACAGGAGCCTGAAGACACACCCTCAACGATTCAGGAACAGCTTCTTCCCCTCTGCCATCAGGGAGGATGTACAGGAGCCTGAAGACACACACTCAACGATTCAGGAACAGCTTCTTCTCCTCTGCCATCAGTGAGGAGGTACAGGAGCCTGAAGACGCACACTCAACGATTCAGGAACAGCTTCTTCCCCTCTACCATCAGGGAGGAGGTACAGGAGCCTGAAGACGCACACTCAACGATTCAGGAACAGCTTCTTCCCGTCTACCATCAGGGAGGAGGTACAGGAGCCTGAAGACACACACTCAACGATTCAGGTACAGCTTCTTCCCTTCGCCATCAGGGAGGAGGTTCAGGAGCCTGAAGACACACACTCAACGATTCAGGTACAACTTCTTCCCCTTCGCCATCAAGGAGGAGGTACAGGAGCCTGAAGACACACACTCAACGATTCAGGAACAGCTTCTTCCCCTCTGCCATCAGGGAGGATGTACAGGAGCCTGAAGACACACACTCAACGATTCAGGAACAGCTTCTTACCCTCTGCCATCAGGGAGGAGGTACAGGAGCCTGATGACGCACCCTCAACGATTCAGGAACATCTTCTTCCCCTCTGCCATCAGGGAGGATGTACGGGGCCTGAAGAGACACACTCGGTGATTCAGAAACAGCTGGTCCCCCTCTGCCATCAGGGAGGAGGTACAGGATCCTGAAGACACACACTCAACGATTCAGGAACAGCTTCTTCCCCTCTGCCATCAGTGAGGAGGTACAGGAGCCTGAAGACACACACTCAATGATTCAAGAACAGCTTCTTCCCCTCTGCCATCAGGGAGGAGGTACAGGAGCCTGAAGTCACACACTCAATGATTCAGGAACAGCCTCTTCCCCTACGCCATCAGGGAGGTGGTACAGGAGCCTGAAGACACACACTCAATTACTCAAGAACAGCTTCTTCCCCTCTGCCATCAGTGAGGAGGTACAGGAGCCTGAAGACACACACTCAGTGATTCAGGAACTGCTTCTTCCCCTCTGCCATCAGGGAGGGGGTACAGGAGTCTGATGACACACACTGAATGATTCAGGAACAGCTTCTTCCCCTCTGCCATCTGGGAGGAGGTACAGGAGACTGAAGACACACACTCAGCGATTCAGGAACAGCTTCTTCCGCTCTGCCAGCAGTTAGGAGGTATAGGAGCCTGAAGACACACACTCAATGATTCAGGAACATCTTCTTCCCCTCTGCCATCAGGGAGGATGTACAGAGCCCTGAAGACACACACTCAACGATTCAGGAACAGCTGCTTCCCCTCTTCCATCAGGGGGGAGATACAGGAGCCTGAAGACACACACTTAACGATTCAGGAACAGCTTCTTCCCTTTCGCTATCAGGGAGGTGGTACAGGAGCCTGAAGACACACACTCAACGATACAGGAACAACTTCTTCCTCTCTGCCATCAGGGAGGAGGAACAGGAGCCTGAAGACACACACTCAGTGATTCAGGAACAGCTTCTTCCCCTCTGCCATCAGGGAGGATGTACAGGAGCCTGAGGACACACACTCAACGATTCAGGAACATCTTCTTCCCCTCTGCCATCAGGGAGGAGGTACAGGAGCCTGAGGACACACACTTAACGATTCAGGAACAGCTCCTTCACTTTCGCAATCAGGGAGGTGGTACAGGAGCCTGAAGACGCACACTCAACGATTCAGGAACAGCTTCTTCCCCTCTACCATCAGGGAGGAGGTTCAGGAGCCTGAAGACACACACTCAATGATTCAGGAACAGCTTCTTCCACTCGGCCATCAGGGAGGCGGTACAGGAGCCTGAAGACACACACTCAACGATTCAGGAACAGCTTCTTCCCCTCTGCCATCAGTGAGTAGGTTCAGGAGCCTGAAGACGCACACTCAACGATTCAGGAACAGCTTCTTCCACTCGCCCATCAGGGAGGAGGTACAGGAGCCTGAAGACACACACTCAACGATTCAGGAACAGCTTCTTCCCCTCTGCCTTCAGGGAGGATGTTCATGTGCCTGAAGACTCACACTCAATGATTCAGAAACAGCTTCTTCCCCTCTGCCATCAGGGAGGAGGTACAGGAGCCTGAAGACACACACTCAACGATTCAGGAACAGCTTCTTCCCCTCTGCCTTCAGGGAGGATGTTCATGTGCCTGAAGACTCACACTCAATGATTCAGGAACAGCTTCTTCCCCTCTGCCATCAGGGAGGAGGTACAGGAGCCTGAAGACACACACTCAGCGATTCAGGAACAGCTTCTTCCCCTCTGCCATCAGGGAGGAGGTACAGGAGCCTGAAGACACACACTCAGCGATTCAGGAACAGCTTCTTCCCTCTGCCATCAGGGAGGGGGTACAGGAGCCTAAAGACACACACTCAACGATTCAGGAACAGCTTCTTCCCCTCTGTCATCAGGGAGGAGGTACAGGAGCCTGAAGACACACACTCAACGATTCAGGAACAGCTTCTTCCCCTCTGCCATCAGGGAGGAGGTACAGGAGCCTGAAGACACACACTCAACGATTCAGGAACAGCTTCTTCCTCTCTGCCATCAGGGAGGAGGTACAGGAGCCTGAGGACACACACTCAACGATTCAGGAACATCTTCTTCCCCTCTGCCATCAGGGAGGATGTACGGGGCCTGAAGAGACACACTCGGTTATTCAGGAACTGCTGGTCCCCCTCTGCCATCAGTGAGGAGGTACAGGAGCCTGAAGACACACCATCAATGATTCAGGAACATCTTCTTCCCCTCTGCCATCAGTGAGGAGGTACAGGAGCCTGAAGACTCACACTCAACGATTCAGGAACAGCTTCATCCCCTCTACCATCAGGGAGGAGGTACAGGAGCCTGAAGACGCACACTCAACGATTCAGGAACAGCTTCTTCCCCTCTGCCATCAGGGAGGAGGTTTAGGAGCCTGAAGACACACACTCAACGATTCAGGTACAGTTTCTTCCCCTCCGCCATCAGGGAGGAGGTTCCGGAGCCTGAAGACACACACTCAACGATTCAGGAACAGCTTCTTCCCCTTCGCCATCAAGGAGGAGGTACAGGAGCCTGAAGACACACACTCAACGATTCAGGAACAGCTTCTTCCCCTCTGCCATTAGGGAGGATGTACAGGAGCCTGAAGACACACACTCAACGATTCAGGAACAGCTTCTTCCCCTCTGCCATCAGGGAGGATGTACATGTGCCTGAATACACACACTCAGCGATTTAGGAACAGCTGCTTCCGCTCTGCCATCAGGGAGGAGGTACAGGAGCCTGAAGAGACACACTCAACGATTCAGGAACAGCTTCTTCCTCTCTGCCATCAGGGAGGAGGTACAGGAGCCTGAAGACGCACACTCAACGATTCAGGAACAGCTTCTTCCCCTCTACCATCAGGGAGGAGGTACAGGAGCCTGAAGACACACACTCAATGATTCAAGAACAGCTTCTTCCCCTCTGCCATCAGGGAGGAGGTACAGGAGCCTGAAGACACACACTCAACGATTCAGGTACAGCTTCTTCCCTTCGCCATCAGGGAGGAGGTTCAGGAGCCTGAAGACACACACTCAACGATTCAGGTACAACTTCTTCCCCTTCGCCATCAGGGAGGAGGTACAGGAGCCTGAAGACACACCCTCAATGATTAAGGAACATCTTCTTCCCCTCTGCCATCAGTGAGGAGGAACAGGAGCCTGAAGACTCACACTTAACGATTCAGGAACAGCTTCTTCCCCTCTACCATCAGGGAGGAGGTACAGGAGCCTGAAGAGCAACACTCAACGATTCAGGAACAGCCTCTTCCCCTCTGCTATCAGGGAGGAGGTTCAGGAGCCTGAAGACACACACTCAACGATTCAGGTACAGTTTCTTCCCCTCCGCCATCAGGGATGTGGTTCCGGAGCCTGAAGACACACACTCAACGATTCAGGAACAGCTTCTTCCCCTTCGCCATCAAGGAGGAGGAACAGGAGCCTGAAGACACACCCTCAACGATTCAGGAACAGCTTCTTCCCCTCTGCCATCAGGGAGGATGTACAGGAGCCTGAAGACACACACTCAACGATTCAGGAACAGCTTCTTCTCCTCTGCCATCAGTGAGGAGGTACAGGAGCCTGAAGACGCACACTCAACGATTCAGGAACAGCTTCTTCCCCTCTACCATCAGGGAGGAGGTACAGGAGCCTGAAGACGCACACTCAACGATTCAGGAACATCTTCTTCCCCTCTGCCATCAGGGAGGAGGTACAGGAGCCTGAAGTCACACACTCAATGATTCAGGAACAGCCTCTTCCCCTACGCCATCAGGGAGGTGGTACAGGAGCCTGAAGACACACACTCAATTACTCAAGAACAGCTTCTTCCCCTCTGCCATCAGTGAGGAGGTACAGGAGCCTGAAGACACACACTCAGTGATTCAGGAACTGCTTCTTCCCCTCTGCCATCAGGGAGGGGGTACAGGAGTCTGATGACACACACTGAATGATTCAGGAACAGCTTCTTCCCCTCTGCCATCTGGGAGGAGGTACAGGAGACTGAAGACACACACTCAGCGATTCAGGAACAGCTTCTTCCGCTCTGCCAGCAGTTAGGAGGTATAGGAGCCTGAAGACACACACTCAATGATTCAGGAACATCTTCTTCCCCTCTGCCATCAGGGAGGATGTACAGAGCCCTGAAGACACACACTCAACGATTCAGGAACAGCTGCTTCCCCTCTTCCATCAGGGGGGAGATACAGGAGCCTGAAGACACACACTTAACGATTCAGGAACAGCTTCTTCCCTTTCGCTATCAGGGAGGTGGTACAGGAGCCTGAAGACACACACTCAACGATACAGGAACAACTTCTTCCTCTCTGCCATCAGGGAGGAGGTACAGGAGCCTGAAGACACACACTCAGTGATTCAGGAACAGCTTCTTCCCCTCTGCCATCAGGGAGGATGTACAGGAGCCTGAGGACACACACTCAACGATTCAGGAACATCTTCTTCCCCTCTGCCATCAGGGAGGAGGTACAGGAGCCTGAGGACACACACTTAACGATTCAGGAACAGCTCCTTCACTTTCGCAATCAGGGAGGTGGTACAGGAGCCTGAAGACGCACACTCAACGATTCAGGAACAGCTTCTTCCCCTCTACCATCAGGGAGGAGGTTCAGGAGCCTGAAGACACACACTCAATGATTCAGGAACAGCTTCTTCCACTCGGCCATCAGGGAGGCGGTACAGGAGCCTGAAGACACACACTCAACGATTCAGGAACAGCTTCTTCCCCTCTGCCATCAGTGAGTAGGTTCAGGAGCCTGAAGACGCACACTCAACGATTCAGGAACAGCTTCTTCCACTCGCCCATCAGGGAGGAGGTACAGGAGCCTGAAGACACACACTCAACGATTCAGGAACAGCTTCTTCCCCTCTGCCTTCAGGGAGGATGTTCATGTGCCTGAAGACTCACACTCAATGATTCAGAAACAGCTTCTTCCCCTCTGCCATCAGGGAGGAGGTACAGGAGCCTGAAGACACACACTCAACGATTCAGGAACAGCTTCTTCCCCTCTGCCTTCAGGGAGGATGTTCATGTGCCTGAAGACTCACACTCAATGATTCAGGAACAGCTTCTTCCCCTCTGCCATCAGGGAGGAGGTACAGGAGCCTGAAGACACACACTCAGCGATTCAGGAACAGCTTCTTCCCCTCTGCCATCAGGGAGGAGGTACAGGAGCCTGAAGACACACACTCAGCGATTCAGGAACAGCTTCTTCCCTCTGCCATCAGGGAGGGGGTACAGGAGCCTAAAGACACACACTCAACGATTCAGGAACAGCTTCTTCCCCTCTGTCATCAGGGAGGAGGTACAGGAGCCTGAAGACACACACTCAACGATTCAGGAACAGCTTCTTCCCCTCTGCCATCAGGGAGGAGGTACAGGAGCCTGAAGACACACACTCAACGATTCAGGAACAGCTTCTTCCTCTCTGCCATCAGGGAGGAGGTACAGGAGCCTGAGGACACACACTCAACGATTCAGGAACATCTTCTTCCCCTCTGCCATCAGGGAGGATGTACGGGGCCTGAAGAGACACACTCGGTTATTCAGGAACTGCTGGTCCCCCTCTGCCATCAGGGAGGAGGTACAGGAGCCTGAAGAGACACACTCAACGATTCAGGAACAGCTTCTTCCTCTCTGCCATCAGGGAGGAGGTACAGGAGCCTGAAGACGCACACTCAACGATTCAGGAACAGCTTCTTCCCCTCTACCATCAGGGAGGAGGTACAGGAGCCTGAAGACACACACTCAATGATTCAGGAACAGCCTCTTCCCCTACGCCATCAGGGAGGTGGTACAGGAGCCTGAAGACACACACTCAGTGATTCAGGAACTGCTTCTTCCCCTCTGCCATCAGGGAGGGGGTACAGGAGTCTGATGACACACACTGAATGATTCAGGAACAGCTTCTTCCCCTCTGCCATCTGGGAGGAGGTACAGGAGACTGAAGACACACACTCAGCGATTCAGGAACAGCTTCTTCCGCTCTGCCAGCAGTTAGGAGGTATAGGAGCCTGAAGACACACACTCAATGATTCAGGAACATCTTCTTCCCCTCTGCCATCAGGGAGGATGTACAGAGCCCTGAAGACACACACTCAACGATTCAGGAACAGCTGCTTCCCCTCTTCCATCAGGGGGGAGATACAGGAGCCTGAAGACACACACTTAACGATTCAGGAACAGCTTCTTCCCTTTCGCTATCAGGGAGGTGGTACAGGAGCCTGAAGACACACACTCAACGATACAGGAACAACTTCTTCCTCTCTGCCATCAGGGAGGAGGAACAGGAGCCTGAAGACACACACTCAGTGATTCAGGAACAGCTTCTTCCCCTCTGCCATCAGGGAGGATGTACAGGAGCCTGAGGACACACACTCAACGATTCAGGAACATCTTCTTCCCCTCTGCCATCAGGGAGGAGGTACAGGAGCCTGAGGACACACACTTAACGATTCAGGAACAGCTCCTTCACTTTCGCAATCAGGGAGGTGGTACAGGAGCCTGAAGACGCACACTCAACGATTCAGGAACAGCTTCTTCCCCTCTACCATCAGGGAGGAGGTTCAGGAGCCTGAAGACACACACTCAATGATTCAGGAACAGCTTCTTCCACTCGGCCATCAGGGAGGCGGTACAGGAGCCTGAAGACACACACTCAACGATTCAGGAACAGCTTCTTCCCCTCTGCCATCAGTGAGTAGGTTCAGGAGCCTGAAGACGCACACTCAACGATTCAGGAACAGCTTCTTCCACTCGCCCATCAGGGAGGAGGTACAGGAGCCTGAAGACACACACTCAACGATTCAGGAACAGCTTCTTCCCCTCTGCCTTCAGGGAGGATGTTCATGTGCCTGAAGACTCACACTCAATGATTCAGAAACAGCTTCTTCCCCTCTGCCATCAGGGAGGAGGTACAGGAGCCTGAAGACACACACTCAACGATTCAGGAACAGCTTCTTCCCCTCTGCCTTCAGGGAGGATGTTCATGTGCCTGAAGACTCACACTCAATGATTCAGGAACAGCTTCTTCCCCTCTGCCATCAGGGAGGAGGTACAGGAGCCTGAAGACACACACTCAGCGATTCAGGAACAGCTTCTTCCCCTCTGCCATCAGGGAGGAGGTACAGGAGCCTGAAGACACACACTCAGCGATTCAGGAACAGCTTCTTCCCTCTGCCATCAGGGAGGGGGTACAGGAGCCTAAAGACACACACTCAACGATTCAGGAACAGCTTCTTCCCCTCTGTCATCAGGGAGGAGGTACAGGAGCCTGAAGACACACACTCAACGATTCAGGAACAGCTTCTTCCCCTCTGCCATCAGGGAGGAGGTACAGGAGCCTGAAGACACACACTCAACGATTCAGGAACAGCTTCTTCCTCTCTGCCATCAGGGAGGAGGTACAGGAGCCTGAGGACACACACTCAACGATTCAGGAACATCTTCTTCCCCTCTGCCATCAGGGAGGATGTACGGGGCCTGAAGAGACACACTCGGTTATTCAGGAACTGCTGGTCCCCCTCTGCCATCAGTGAGGAGGTACAGGAGCCTGAAGACACACCATCAATGATTCAGGAACATCTTCTTCCCCTCTGCCATCAGTGAGGAGGTACAGGAGCCTGAAGACTCACACTCAACGATTCAGGAACAGCTTCATCCCCTCTACCATCAGGGAGGAGGTACAGGAGCCTGAAGACGCACACTCAACGATTCAGGAACAGCTTCTTCCCCTCTGCCATCAGGGAGGAGGTTTAGGAGCCTGAAGACACACACTCAACGATTCAGGTACAGTTTCTTCCCCTCCGCCATCAGGGAGGAGGTTCCGGAGCCTGAAGACACACACTCAACGATTCAGGAACAGCTTCTTCCCCTTCGCCATCAAGGAGGAGGTACAGGAGCCTGAAGACACACACTCAACGATTCAGGAACAGCTTCTTCCCCTCTGCCATTAGGGAGGATGTACAGGAGCCTGAAGACACACACTCAACGATTCAGGAACAGCTTCTTCCCCTCTGCCATCAGGGAGGATGTACATGTGCCTGAATACACACACTCAGCGATTTAGGAACAGCTGCTTCCGCTCTGCCATCAGGGAGGAGGTACAGGAGCCTGAAGAGACACACTCAACGATTCAGGAACAGCTTCTTCCTCTCTGCCATCAGGGAGGAGGTACAGGAGCCTGAAGACGCACACTCAACGATTCAGGAACAGCTTCTTCCCCTCTACCATCAGGGAGGAGGTACAGGAGCCTGAAGACACACACTCAATGATTCAAGAACAGCTTCTTCCCCTCTGCCATCAGGGAGGAGGTACAGGAGCCTGAAGACACACACTCAACGATTCAGGTACAGCTTCTTCCCTTCGCCATCAGGGAGGAGGTTCAGGAGCCTGAAGACACACACTCAACGATTCAGGTACAACTTCTTCCCCTTCGCCATCAGGGAGGAGGTACAGGATCCTGAAGACACACCCTCAATGATTAAGGAACATCTTCTTCCCCTCTGCCATCAGTGAGGAGGAACAGGAGCCTGAAGACTCACACTTAACGATTCAGGAACAGCTTCTTCCCCTCTACCATCAGGGAGGAGGTACAGGAGCCTGAAGAGCAACACTCAACGATTCAGGAACAGCCTCTTCCCCTCTGCCATCAGGGAGGAGGTTCAGGAGCCTGAAGACACACACTCAACGATTCAGGTACAGTTTCTTCCCCTCCGCCATCAGGGATGTGGTTCCGGAGCCTGAAGACACACACTCAACGATTCAGGAACAGCTTCTTCCCCTTCGCCATCAAGGAGGAGGAACAGGAGCCTGAAGACACACCCTCAACGATTCAGGAACAGCTTCTTCCCCTCTGCCATCAGGGAGGATGTACAGGAGCCTGAAGACACACACTCAACGATTCAGGAACAGCTTCTTCTCCTCTGCCATCAGTGAGGAGGTACAGGAGCCTGAAGACGCACACTCAACGATTCAGGAACAGCTTCTTCCCCTCTACCATCAGGGAGGAGGTACAGGAGCCTGAAGACGCACACTCAACGATTCAGGAACATCTTCTTCCCCTCTGCCATCAGGGAGGAGGTACAGGAGCCTGAAGTCACACACTCAATGATTCAGGAACAGCCTCTTCCCCTACGCCATCAGGGAGGTGGTACAGGAGCCTGAAGACACACACTCAATTACTCAAGAACAGCTTCTTCCCCTCTGCCATCAGTGAGGAGGTACAGGAGCCTGAAGACACACACTCAGTGATTCAGGAACTGCTTCTTCCCCTCTGCCATCAGGGAGGGGGTACAGGAGTCTGATGACACACACTGAATGATTCAGGAACAGCTTCTTCCCCTCTGCCATCTGGGAGGAGGTACAGGAGACTGAAGACACACACTCAGCGATTCAGGAACAGCTTCTTCCGCTCTGCCAGCAGTTAGGAGGTATAGGAGCCTGAAGACACACACTCAATGATTCAGGAACATCTTCTTCCCCTCTGCCATCAGGGAGGATGTACAGAGCCCTGAAGACACACACTCAACGATTCAGGAACAGCTGCTTCCCCTCTTCCATCAGGGGGGAGATACAGGAGCCTGAAGACACACACTTAACGATTCAGGAACAGCTTCTTCCCTTTCGCTATCAGGGAGGTGGTACAGGAGCCTGAAGACACACACTCAACGATACAGGAACAACTTCTTCCTCTCTGCCATCAGGGAGGAGGTACAGGAGCCTGAAGACACACACTCAGTGATTCAGGAACAGCTTCTTCCCCTCTGCCATCAGGGAGGATGTACAGGAGCCTGAGGACACACACTCAACGATTCAGGAACATCTTCTTCCCCTCTGCCATCAGGGAGGAGGTACAGGAGCCTGAGGACACACACTTAACGATTCAGGAACAGCTCCTTCACTTTCGCAATCAGGGAGGTGGTACAGGAGCCTGAAGACGCACACTCAACGATTCAGGAACAGCTTCTTCCCCTCTACCATCAGGGAGGAGGTTCAGGAGCCTGAAGACACACACTCAATGATTCAGGAACAGCTTCTTCCACTCGGCCATCAGGGAGGCGGTACAGGAGCCTGAAGACACACACTCAACGATTCAGGAACAGCTTCTTCCCCTCTGCCATCAGTGAGTAGGTTCAGGAGCCTGAAGACGCACACTCAACGATTCAGGAACAGCTTCTTCCACTCGCCCATCAGGGAGGAGGTACAGGAGCCTGAAGACACACACTCAACGATTCAGGAACAGCTTCTTCCCCTCTGCCTTCAGGGAGGATGTTCATGTGCCTGAAGACTCACACTCAATGATTCAGAAACAGCTTCTTCCCCTCTGCCATCAGGGAGGAGGTACAGGAGCCTGAAGACACACACTCAACGATTCAGGAACAGCTTCTTCCCCTCTGCCTTCAGGGAGGATGTTCATGTGCCTGAAGACTCACACTCAATGATTCAGGAACAGCTTCTTCCCCTCTGCCATCAGGGAGGAGGTACAGGAGCCTGAAGACACACACTCAGCGATTCAGGAACAGCTTCTTCCGCTCTGCCAGCAGTTAGGAGGTATAGGAGCCTGAAGACACACACTCAATGATTCAGGAACATCTTCTTCCCCTCTGCCATCAGGGAGGATGTACAGAGCCCTGAAGACACACACTCAACGATTCAGGAACAGCTGCTTCCCCTCTTCCATCAGGGGGGAGATACAGGAGCCTGAAGACACACACTTAACGATTCAGGAACAGCTTCTTCCCTTTCGCTATCAGGGAGGTGGTACAGGAGCCTGAAGACACACACTCAACGATACAGGAACAACTTCTTCCTCTCTGCCATCAGGGAGGAGGTACAGGAGCCTGAAGACACACACTCAGTGATTCAGGAACAGCTTCTTCCCCTCTGCCATCAGGGAGGATGTACAGGAGCCTGAGGACACACACTCAACGATTCAGGAACATCTTCTTCCCCTCTGCCATCAGGGAGGAGGTACAGGAGCCTGAGGACACACACTTAACGATTCAGGAACAGCTCCTTCACTTTCGCAATCAGGGAGGTGGTACAGGAGCCTGAAGACGCACACTCAACGATTCAGGAACAGCTTCTTCCCCTCTACCATCAGGGAGGAGGTTCAGGAGCCTGAAGACACACACTCAATGATTCAGGAACAGCTTCTTCCACTCGGCCATCAGGGAGGCGGTACAGGAGCCTGAAGACACACACTCAACGATTCAGGAACAGCTTCTTCCCCTCTGCCATCAGTGAGTAGGTTCAGGAGCCTGAAGACGCACACTCAACGATTCAGGAACAGCTTCTTCCACTCGCCCATCAGGGAGGAGGTACAGGAGCCTGAAGACACACACTCAACGATTCAGGAACAGCTTCTTCCCCTCTGCCTTCAGGGAGGATGTTCATGTGCCTGAAGACTCACACTCAATGATTCAGAAACAGCTTCTTCCCCTCTGCCATCAGGGAGGAGGTACAGGAGCCTGAAGACACACACTCAACGATTCAGGAACAGCTTCTTCCCCTCTGCCTTCAGGGAGGATGTTCATGTGCCTGAAGACTCACACTCAATGATTCAGGAACAGCTTCTTCCCCTCTGCCATCAGGGAGGAGGTACAGGAGCCTGAAGACACACACTCAGCGATTCAGGAACAGCTTCTTCCCCTCTGCCATCAGGGAGGAGGTACAGGAGCCTGAAGACACACACTCAGCGATTCAGGAACAGCTTCTTCCCTCTGCCATCAGGGAGGGGGTACAGGAGCCTAAAGACACACACTCAACGATTCAGGAACAGCTTCTTCCCCTCTGTCATCAGGGAGGAGGTACAGGAGCCTGAAGACACACACTCAACGATTCAGGAACAGCTTCTTCCCCTCTGCCATCAGGGAGGAGGTACAGGAGCCTGAAGACACACACTCAACGATTCAGGAACAGCTTCTTCCTCTCTGCCATCAGGGAGGAGGTACAGGAGCCTGAGGACACACACTCAACGATTCAGGAACATCTTCTTCCCCTCTGCCATCAGGGAGGATGTACGGGGCCTGAAGAGACACACTCGGTTATTCAGGAACTGCTGGTCCCCCTCTGCCATCAGTGAGGAGGTACAGGAGCCTGAAGACACACCATCAATGATTCAGGAACATCTTCTTCCCCTCTGCCATCAGTGAGGAGGTACAGGAGCCTGAAGACTCACACTCAACGATTCAGGAACAGCTTCATCCCCTCTACCATCAGGGAGGAGGTACAGGAGCCTGAAGACGCACACTCAACGATTCAGGAACAGCTTCTTCCCCTCTGCCATCAGGGAGGAGGTTTAGGAGCCTGAAGACACACACTCAACGATTCAGGTACAGTTTCTTCCCCTCCGCCATCAGGGAGGAGGTTCCGGAGCCTGAAGACACACACTCAACGATTCAGGAACAGCTTCTTCCCCTTCGCCATCAAGGAGGAGGTACAGGAGCCTGAAGACACACACTCAACGATTCAGGAACAGCTTCTTCCCCTCTGCCATTAGGGAGGATGTACAGGAGCCTGAAGACACACACTCAACGATTCAGGAACAGCTTCTTCCCCTCTGCCATCAGGGAGGATGTACATGTGCCTGAATACACACACTCAGCGATTTAGGAACAGCTGCTTCCGCTCTGCCATCAGGGAGGAGGTACAGGAGCCTGAAGAGACACACTCAACGATTCAGGAACAGCTTCTTCCTCTCTGCCATCAGGGAGGAGGTACAGGAGCCTGAAGACGCACACTCAACGATTCAGGAACAGCTTCTTCCCCTCTACCATCAGGGAGGAGGTACAGGAGCCTGAAGACACACACTCAATGATTCAAGAACAGCTTCTTCCCCTCTGCCATCAGGGAGGAGGTACAGGAGCCTGAAGACACACACTCAACGATTCAGGTACAGCTTCTTCCCTTCGCCATCAGGGAGGAGGTTCAGGAGCCTGAAGACACACACTCAACGATTCAGGTACAACTTCTTCCCCTTCGCCATCAGGGAGGAGGTACAGGATCCTGAAGACACACCCTCAATGATTAAGGAACATCTTCTTCCCCTCTGCCATCAGTGAGGAGGAACAGGAGCCTGAAGACTCACACTTAACGATTCAGGAACAGCTTCTTCCCCTCTACCATCAGGGAGGAGGTACAGGAGCCTGAAGAGCAACACTCAACGATTCAGGAACAGCCTCTTCCCCTCTGCCATCAGGGAGGAGGTTCAGGAGCCTGAAGACACACACTCAACGATTCAGGTACAGTTTCTTCCCCTCCGCCATCAGGGATGTGGTTCCGGAGCCTGAAGACACACACTCAACGATTCAGGAACAGCTTCTTCCCCTTCGCCATCAAGGAGGAGGAACAGGAGCCTGAAGACACACCCTCAACGATTCAGGAACAGCTTCTTCCCCTCTGCCATCAGGGAGGATGTACAGGAGCCTGAAGACACACACTCAACGATTCAGGAACAGCTTCTTCTCCTCTGCCATCAGTGAGGAGGTACAGGAGCCTGAAGACGCACACTCAACGATTCAGGAACAGCTTCTTCCCCTCTACCATCAGGGAGGAGGTACAGGAGCCTGAAGACGCACACTCAACGATTCAGGAACATCTTCTTCCCCTCTGCCATCAGGGAGGAGGTACAGGAGCCTGAAGTCACACACTCAATGATTCAGGAACAGCCTCTTCCCCTACGCCATCAGGGAGGTGGTACAGGAGCCTGAAGACACACACTCAATTACTCAAGAACAGCTTCTTCCCCTCTGCCATCAGTGAGGAGGTACAGGAGCCTGAAGACACACACTCAGTGATTCAGGAACTGCTTCTTCCCCTCTGCCATCAGGGAGGGGGTACAGGAGTCTGATGACACACACTGAATGATTCAGGAACAGCTTCTTCCCCTCTGCCATCTGGGAGGAGGTACAGGAGACTGAAGACACACACTCAGCGATTCAGGAACAGCTTCTTCCGCTCTGCCAGCAGTTAGGAGGTATAGGAGCCTGAAGACACACACTCAATGATTCAGGAACATCTTCTTCCCCTCTGCCATCAGGGAGGATGTACAGAGCCCTGAAGACACACACTCAACGATTCAGGAACAGCTGCTTCCCCTCTTCCATCAGGGGGGAGATACAGGAGCCTGAAGACACACACTTAACGATTCAGGAACAGCTTCTTCCCTTTCGCTATCAGGGAGGTGGTACAGGAGCCTGAAGACACACACTCAACGATACAGGAACAACTTCTTCCTCTCTGCCATCAGGGAGGAGGTACAGGAGCCTGAAGACACACACTCAGTGATTCAGGAACAGCTTCTTCCCCTCTGCCATCAGGGAGGATGTACAGGAGCCTGAGGACACACACTCAACGATTCAGGAACATCTTCTTCCCCTCTGCCATCAGGGAGGAGGTACAGGAGCCTGAGGACACACACTTAACGATTCAGGAACAGCTCCTTCACTTTCGCAATCAGGGAGGTGGTACAGGAGCCTGAAGACGCACACTCAACGATTCAGGAACAGCTTCTTCCCCTCTACCATCAGGGAGGAGGTTCAGGAGCCTGAAGACACACACTCAATGATTCAGGAACAGCTTCTTCCACTCGGCCATCAGGGAGGCGGTACAGGAGCCTGAAGACACACACTCAACGATTCAGGAACAGCTTCTTCCCCTCTGCCATCAGTGAGTAGGTTCAGGAGCCTGAAGACGCACACTCAACGATTCAGGAACAGCTTCTTCCACTCGCCCATCAGGGAGGAGGTACAGGAGCCTGAAGACACACACTCAACGATTCAGGAACAGCTTCTTCCCCTCTGCCTTCAGGGAGGATGTTCATGTGCCTGAAGACTCACACTCAATGATTCAGAAACAGCTTCTTCCCCTCTGCCATCAGGGAGGAGGTACAGGAGCCTGAAGACACACACTCAACGATTCAGGAACAGCTTCTTCCCCTCTGCCTTCAGGGAGGATGTTCATGTGCCTGAAGACTCACACTCAATGATTCAGGAACAGCTTCTTCCCCTCTGCCATCAGGGAGGAGGTACAGGAGCCTGAAGACACACACTCAGCGATTCAGGAACAGCTTCTTCCCCTCTGCCATCAGGGAGGAGGTACAGGAGCCTGAAGACACACACTCAGCGATTCAGGAACAGCTTCTTCCCTCTGCCATCAGGGAGGGGGTACAGGAGCCTAAAGACACACACTCAACGATTCAGGAACAGCTTCTTCCCCTCTGTCATCAGGGAGGAGGTACAGGAGCCTGAAGACACACACTCAACGATTCAGGAACAGCTTCTTCCCCTCTGCCATCAGGGAGGAGGTACAGGAGCCTGAAGACACACACTCAACGATTCAGGAACAGCTTCTTCCTCTCTGCCATCAGGGAGGAGGTACAGGAGCCTGAGGACACACACTCAACGATTCAGGAACATCTTCTTCCCCTCTGCCATCAGGGAGGATGTACGGGGCCTGAAGAGACACACTCGGTTATTCAGGAACTGCTGGTCCCCCTCTGCCATCAGGGAGGAGGTACAGGAGCCTGAAGAGACACACTCAACGATTCAGGAACAGCTTCTTCCTCTCTGCCATCAGGGAGGAGGTACAGGAGCCTGAAGACGCACACTCAACGATTCAGGAACAGCTTCTTCCCCTCTACCATCAGGGAGGAGGTACAGGAGCCTGAAGACACACACTCAATGATTCAAGAACAGCTTCTTCCCCTCTGCCATCAGTGAGGAGGTACAGGAGCCTGAAGACGCACACTCAACGATTCAGGAACAGCTTCTTCCCCTCTACCATCAGGGAGGAGGTACAGGAGCCTGAAGACACACACTCAATGATTCAAGAACAGCTTCTTCCCCTCTGCCATCAGGGAGGAGGTACAGGAGCCTGAAGACACACACTCAACGATTCAGGTACAGCTTCTTCCCTTCGCCATCAGGGAGGAGGTTCAGGAGCCTGAAGACACACACTCAACGATTCAGGTACAACTTCTTCCCCTTCGCCATCAGGGAGGAGGTACAGGAGCCTGAAGACACACCCTCAATGATTAAGGAACATCTTCTTCCCCTCTGCCATCAGTGAGGAGGAACAGGAGCCTGAAGACTCACACTTAACGATTCAGGAACAGCTTCTTCCCCTCTACCATCAGGGAGGAGGTACAGGAGCCTGAAGAGCAACACTCAACGATTCAGGAACAGCCTCTTCCCCTCTGCCATCAGGGAGGAGGTTCAGGAGCCTGAAGACACACACTCAACGATTCAGGTACAGTTTCTTCCCCTCCGCCATCAGGGATGTGGTTCCGGAGCCTGAAGACACACACTCAACGATTCAGGAACAGCTTCTTCCCCTTCGCCATCAAGGAGGAGGAACAGGAGCCTGAAGACACACCCTCAACGATTCAGGAACAGCTTCTTCCCCTCTGCCATCAGGGAGGATGTACAGGAGCCTGAAGACACACACTCAACGATTCAGGAACAGCTTCTTCTCCTCTGCCATCAGTGAGGAGGTACAGGAGCCTGAAGACGCACACTCAACGATTCAGGAACAGCTTCTTCCCCTCTACCATCAGGGAGGAGGTACAGGAGCCTGAAGACGCACACTCAACGATTCAGGAACATCTTCTTCCCCTCTGCCATCAGGGAGGAGGTACAGGAGCCTGAAGTCACACACTCAATGATTCAGGAACAGCCTCTTCCCCTACGCCATCAGGGAGGTGGTACAGGAGCCTGAAGACACACACTCAATTACTCAAGAACAGCTTCTTCCCCTCTGCCATCAGTGAGGAGGTACAGGAGCCTGAAGACACACACTCAGTGATTCAGGAACTGCTTCTTCCCCTCTGCCATCAGGGAGGGGGTACAGGAGTCTGATGACACACACTGAATGATTCAGGAACAGCTTCTTCCCCTCTGCCATCTGGGAGGAGGTACAGGAGACTGACGACACACACTCAGCGATTCAGGAACAGCTTCTTCCGCTCTGCCAGCAGTTAGGAGGTATAGGAGCCTGAAGACACACACTCAATGATTCAGGAACATCTTCTTCCCCTCTGCCATCAGGGAGGATGTACAGAGCCCTGAAGACACACACTCAACGATTCAGGAACAGCTGCTTCCCCTCTTCCATCAGGGGGGAGATACAGGAGCCTGAAGACACACACTTAACGATTCAGGAACAGCTTCTTCCCTTTCGCTATCAGGGAGGTGGTACAGGAGCCTGAAGACACACACTCAACGATACAGGAACAACTTCTTCCTCTCTGCCATCAGGGAGGAGGTACAGGAGCCTGAAGACACACACTCAGTGATTCAGGAACAGCTTCTTCCCCTCTGCCATCAGGGAGGATGTACAGGAGCCTGAGGACACACACTCAACGATTCAGGAACATCTTCTTCCCCTCTGCCATCAGGGAGGAGGTACAGGAGCCTGAGGACACACACTTAACGATTCAGGAACAGCTCCTTCACTTTCGCAATCAGGGAGGTGGTACAGGAGCCTGAAGACGCACACTCAACGATTCAGGAACAGCTTCTTCCCCTCTACCATCAGGGAGGAGGTTCAGGAGCCTGAAGACACACACTCAATGATTCAGGAACAGCTTCTTCCACTCGGCCATCAGGGAGGCGGTACAGGAGCCTGAAGACACACACTCAACGATTCAGGAACAGCTTCTTCCCCTCTGCCATCAGTGAGTAGGTTCAGGAGCCTGAAGACGCACACTCAACGATTCAGGAACAGCTTCTTCCACTCGCCCATCAGGGAGGAGGTACAGGAGCCTGAAGACACACACTCAACGATTCAGGAACAGCTTCTTCCCCTCTGCCTTCAGGGAGGATGTTCATGTGCCTGAAGACTCACACTCAATGATTCAGAAACAGCTTCTTCCCCTCTGCCATCAGGGAGGAGGTACAGGAGCCTGAAGACACACACTCAACGATTCAGGAACAGCTTCTTCCCCTCTGCCTTCAGGGAGGATGTTCATGTGCCTGAAGACTCACACTCAATGATTCAGGAACAGCTTCTTCCCCTCTGCCATCAGGGAGGAGGTACAGGAGCCTGAAGACACACACTCAGCGATTCAGGAACAGCTTCTTCCCCTCTGCCATCAGGGAGGAGGTACAGGAGCCTGAAGACACACACTCAGCGATTCAGGAACAGCTTCTTCCCTCTGCCATCAGGGAGGGGGTACAGGAGCCTAAAGACACACACTCAACGATTCAGGAACAGCTTCTTCCCCTCTGTCATCAGGGAGGAGGTACAGGAGCCTGAAGACACACACTCAACGATTCAGGAACAGCTTCTTCCCCTCTGCCATCAGGGAGGAGGTACAGGAGCCTGAAGACACACACTCAACGATTCAGGAACAGCTTCTTCCTCTCTGCCATCAGGGAGGAGGTACAGGAGCCTGAGGACACACACTCAACGATTCAGGAACATCTTCTTCCCCTCTGCCATCAGGGAGGATGTACGGGGCCTGAAGAGACACACTCGGTTATTCAGGAACTGCTGGTCCCCCTCTGCCATCAGTGAGGAGGTACAGGAGCCTGAAGACACACCCTCAATGATTCAGGAACATCTTCTTCCCCTCTGCCATCAGTGAGGAGGTACAGGAGCCTGAAGACTCACACTCAACGATTCAGGAACAGCTTCATCCCCTCTACCATCAGGGAGGAGGTACAGGAGCCTGAAGACGCACACTCAACGATTCAGGAACAGCTTCTTCCCCTCTGCCATCAGGGAGGAGGTTTAGGAGCCTGAAGACACACACTCAACGATTCAGGTACAGTTTCTTCCCCTCCGCCATCAGGGAGGAGGTTCCGGAGCCTGAAGACACACACTCAACGATTCAGGAACAGCTTCTTCCCCTTCGCCATCAAGGAGGAGGTACAGGAGCCTGAAGACACACACTCAACGATTCAGGAACAGCTTCTACCCCTCTGCCATCAGGGAGGATGTACAGGAGCCTGAAGACACACACTCAACGATTCAGGAACAGCTTCTTCCCCTCTGCCATCAGGGAGGATGTACATGTGCCTGAATACACACACTCAGCGATTTAGGAACAGCTGCTTCCGCTCTGCCATCAGGGAGGAGGTACAGGAGCCTGAAGAGACACACTCAACGATTCAGGAACAGCTTCTTCCTCTCTGCCATCAGGGAGGAGGTACAGGAGCCTGAAGACGCACACTCAACGATTCAGGAACAGCTTCTTCCCCTCTACCATCAGGGAGGAGGTACAGGAGCCTGAAGACACACACTCAATGATTCAAGAACAGCTTCTTCCCCTCTGCCATCAGTGAGGAGGTACAGGAGCCTGAAGACGCACACTCAACGATTCAGGAACAGCTTCTTCCCCTCTACCATCAGGGAGGAGGTACAGGAGCCTGAAGACACACACTCAATGATTCAAGAACAGCTTCTTCCCCTCTGCCATCAGGGAGGAGGTACAGGAGCCTGAAGACACACACTCAACGATTCAGGTACAGCTTCTTCCCTTCGCCATCAGGGAGGAGGTTCAGGAGCCTGAAGACACACACTCAACGATTCAGGTACAACTTCTTCCCCTTCGCCATCAGGGAGGAGGTACAGGAGCCTGAAGACACACCCTCAATGATTAAGGAACATCTTCTTCCCCTCTGCCATCAGTGAGGAGGAACAGGAGCCTGAAGACTCACACTTAACGATTCAGGAACAGCTTCTTCCCCTCTACCATCAGGGAGGAGGTACAGGAGCCTGAAGAGCAACACTCAACGATTCAGGAACAGCCTCTTCCCCTCTGCCATCAGGGAGGAGGTTCAGGAGCCTGAAGACACACACTCAACGATTCAGGTACAGTTTCTTCCCCTCCGCCATCAGGGAGGTGGTTCCGGAGCCTGAAGACACACACTCAACGATTCAGGAACAGCTTCTTCCCCTTCGCCATCAAGGAGGAGGAACAGGAGCCTGAAGACACACCCTCAACGATTCAGGAACAGCTTCTTCCCCTCTGCCATCAGGGAGGATGTACAGGAGCCTGAAGACACACACTCAACGATTCAGGAACAGCTTCTTCTCCTCTGCCATCAGTGAGGAGGTACAGGAGCCTGAAGACGCACACTCAACGATTCAGGAACAGCTTCTTCCCCTCTACCATCAGGGAGGAGGTACAGGAGCCTGAAGACGCACACTCAACGATTCAGGAACATCTTCTTCCCCTCTGCCATCAGGGAGGATGTACGGGGCCTGAAGAGACACACTCGGTGATTCAGAAACAGCTGGTCCCCCTCTGCCATCAGGGAGGAGGTACAGGAGCCTGAAGACACACACTCAACGATTCAGGAACAGCTTCTTCCCCTCTGCCATCAGTGAGGAGGTACAGGAGCCTGAAGACACACACTCAATGATTCAAGAACAGCTTCTTCCCCTCTGCCATCAGGGAGGAGGTACAGGAGCCTGAAGTCACACACTCAATGATTCAGGAACAGCCTGTTCCCCTACGCCATCAGGGAGGTGGTACAGGAGCCTGAATACACACACTCAATTACTCAAGAACAGCTTCTTCCCCTCTGCCATCAGTGAGGAGGTACAGGAGCCTGAAGACACACACTCAGTGATTCAGGAACTGCTTCTTCCCCTCTGCCATCAGGGAGGGGGTACAGGAGTCTGATGACACACACTGAATGATTCAGGAACAGCTTCTTCCCCACTGCCATCTGGGAGGAGGTACAGGAGACTGAAGACACACACTCAGCGATTCAGGAACAGCTTCTTCCGCTCTGCCAGCAGTTAGGAGGTAAAGGAGCCTGAAGACACACACTCAATGATTCAGGAACATCTTCTTCCCCTCTGCCATCAGGGAGGATGTACAGAGCCCTGAAGACACACACTCAACGATTCAGGAACAGCTGCTTCCCCTCTTCCATCAGGGGGGAGATACAGGAGCCTGAAGACACACACTTAACGATTCAGGAACAGCTTCTTCCCTTTCGCTATCAGGGAGGTGGTACAGGAGCCTGAAGACACACACTAAACGATACAGGAACAACTTCTTCCTCTCTGCCATCAGGGAGGAGGTACAGGAGCCTGAAGACACACACTCAGTGATTCAGGAACAGCTTCTTCCCCTCGGCCATCAGGGAGGATGTACAGGAGCCTGAGGACACACACTCAACGATTCAGGAACATCTTCTTCCCCTCTGCCATCAGGGAGGAGGTACAGGAGCCTGAGGACACACACTTAACGATTCAGGAACAGCTCCTTCACTTTCGCAATCAGGGAGGTGGTACAGGAGCCTGAAGACGCACACTCAACGATTCAGGAACAGCTTCTTCCCCTCTACCATCAGGGAGGAGGTTCAGGAGCCTGAAGACACACACTCAATGATTCAGGAACAGCTTCTTCCACTCGGCCATCAGGGAGGCGGTACAGGAGCCTGAAGACACACACTCAACGATTCAGGAACAGCTTCTTCCCCTCTGCCATCAGTGAGTAGGTTCAGGAGCCTGAAGACGCACACTCAACGATTCAGGAACAGCTTCTTCCACTCGCCCATCAGGGAGGAGGTACAGGAGCCTGAAGACACACACTCAACGATTCAGGAACAGCTTCTTCCCCTCTGCCTTCAGGGAGGATGTTCATGTGCCTGAAGACTCACACTCAATGATTCAGGAACAGCTTCTTCCCCTCTGCCATCAGGGAGGAGGTACAGGAGCCTGAAGACACACACTCAGCGATTCAGGAACAGCTTCTTCCCCTCTGCCATCAGGGAGGAGGTACAGGAGCCTGAAGACACACACTCAACGATTCAGGAACAGCTTCTTCTCCTTTGCCATCAGGGAGGATGTACAGGAGCCTGAAGACACACACTTAACGATTCAGGAACAGCTTCTTCCTTTTCGCCATCATGGAGGTGGTACAGGAGCCTGAAGACACACTCAACGATTCAGGAACAGCTTCTTCCTCTCTGCCATCAGGGAGGAGGTACAGGAGCCTCAGGACACACACTCAACGATTCAGGAACTTCTTCTTCCCCTCTGCCATCAGGGAGGAGGTACAGGAGCCTGAAGACACACCCTCAATGATTAAGGAACATCTTCTTCCCCTCTGCCATCAGTGAGGAGGAACAGGAGCCTGAAGACTCACACTCCACGATTCAGGAACAGCTTCTTCCCCTCTACCATCAGGGAGGAGGTACAGGAGCCTGAAGACGCACACTCAACGATTCAGGAACAGCTTCTTCCCCTCTGCCATCAGGGAGGAGGTTCAGGAGCCTGAAGACACACACTCAACGATTCAGGTACAGTTTCTTCCCCTCCGCCATCAGGGAGGTGGTTCCGGAGCCTGAACACACACACAAAACGATTCTGGAACAGCTTCTTCCCCTTCGCCATCAAGGAGGAGGAACAGGAGCCTGAGGACACACACTCAACGATTCAGGAACAGCTTCTTCCCCTCTGCCTTCAGGGAGGATGTACAGGAGCCTGAAGACACACACTCAACGATTCAGGAACAGCTTCTTCCCCTCTGCCATCAGGGAGGATGTACAGGAGCCTGAAGACACACACTCAACGATTCAGGAACAGCTTCTTCCCCTCTGCCATCAGGGAGGATGTACAGGAGCCTGAAGACACACACTCAACGATTCAGGAACAACTTCTTCCCCTCTGCCATCAGGGAGGAGGTACAGGAGCCTGAAGACGCACACTCAACGATTCAGGAACAGCTTCTTCCCCTCTACCATCAGGGAGGAGGTACAGGAGCCTGAAGACGCACACTCAATGATTCAAGAACAGCTTCTTCCCCTCTACCATCAGGGAGGAGGTACAGGAGCCTGAAGACTCACACTCAACGATTCAGGAACAGCTTCTTCCCGTCTACCATCAGGGAGGAGGTACAGGAGCCTGAAGACACACACTCAACGATTCAGGAACAGCTTCTTCCCCTTTGCCATCAGGGAGATTGTACAGGAGCCTGAAGACACACACTCAACGATTCAGGTACAGCTTCTTCCCCTTCGCCATCAAGGAGGAGGTACAGGAGCCTGAAGACACACACTCAACGATTCAGGTACAGCTTCTTCCCCTCTGCCATCAGGGAGGAGGTTCAGGAGCCTGAAGACACACACTCAACGATTCAGGTACAGCTTCTTCCCTTCGCCATCAGGGAGGAGGTTCAGGAGCCTGAAGACACACACTCAACGATTCGTACAACTTCTTCCCCTTCGCCATCAGGGAGGAGGTACAGGAGCCTGAAGACACACCCTCAATGATTAAGGAACATCTTCTTCCCCTCTGCCATCAGTGAGGAGGAACAGGAGCCTGAAGACTCACACTCAACGATTCAGGAACAGCTTCTTCCCTCTACCATCAGGGAGGAGGTACAGGAGCCTGAAGACGCACACTCAACGATTCAGGAACAGCTTCTTCCCCTCTGCCATCAGGGAGGAGGTTCAGGAGCCTGAAGACACACACTCAACGATTCAGGTACAAGTTTCTTCCCCTCCGCCATCAGGGAGGTGGTTCCGGAGCCTGAAGACACACACTCAACGATTCAGGAACAGCTTCTTCCCCTTCGCCATCAAGGAGGAGGAACAGGAGCCTGAAGACACACACTCAACGATTCAGGAACAGCTTCTTCCCCTCTGCCATCAGGGGAGGATGTACAGGAGCCTGAAGACACACACTCAACGATTCAGGAACAGCTTCTTCCCCTCTGCCATCAGGGAGGATGTACAGGAGCCTGAAGACACACACTCAACGATTCAGGAACAGCTTCTTCCCCTCTGCCATCAGGGAGGATGTACAGGAGCCTGAAGACACACACCTCAACGATTCAGGAACAGCTTCTTCCCCTCTGCCATCAGGGAGGAGGGTACAGGAGCCTGAAGACACACACTCAACGATTCAGGAACAGCTTCTTCCCCTCTACATCAGGGAGAAGGTACAGGAGCCTGAAGACACACACTCAATGATTCAAGAACAGCTTCTTCCCCTCTGCCATCAGTGAGGAGGTACAGGAGCCTGAAGACGCACACTCAACGATTCAGGAACAGCTTCTTCCCCTCTACCATCAGGGGGGAGGTACAGGAGCCTGAAGGCGCACACTCAACGATTCAGGAACAGCTTCTTCCCGTCTACCATCAGGGTGGAGGTACAGGAGCCTGAAGACACACACTCAACGATTCAGGTACAGCTTCTTCCCCTCTGCCATCAGGGAGGAGGTACAGGAGCCTGAAGACACACACTCAATGATTCAAGAACAGCTTCTTCCCCTCTGCCATCAGGGAGGAGGTACAGGAGCCTGAAGTCACACACTCAATGATTCAGGAACAGCCTCTTCCCCTACGCCATCAGGGAGGTGGTACAGGAGCCTGAAGACACACACTCAATTACTCAAGAACAGCTTCTTCCCCTCTGCCATCAGTGAGGAGGTACAGGAGCCTGAAGACACACACTCAGTGATTCAGGAACTGCTTCTTCCCCTCTGCCATCAGGGAGGGGGTACAGGAGTCTGAAGACACACACTGAATGATTCAGGAACAGCTTCTTCCCCTCTGCCATCTGGGAGGAGGTACAGGAGACTGAAGACACACACTCAGCGATTCAGGAACAGCTTCTTCCGCTCTGCCAGCAGTTAGGAGGTATAGGAGCCTGAAGACACACACTCAATGATTCAGGAACATCTTCTTCCCCTCTGCCATCAGGGAGGATGTACAGAGCCCTGAAGACACACACTCAACGATTCAGGAACAGCTGCTTCCCCTCTTCCATCAGGGGGGAGATACAGGAGCCTGAAGACACACACTTAACGATTCAGGAACAGCTTCTTCCCTTTCGCTATCAGGGAGGTGGTACAGGAGCCTGAAGACACACACTCAACGATACAGGAACAACTTCTTCCTCTCTGCCATCAGGCAGGAGGTTCAGGAGCCTGAAGACACACACTCAATGATTCAGGAACAGCTTCTTCCACTCGGCCATCAGGGAGGCGGTACAGGAGCCTGAAGACACACACTCAACGATTCAGGAACAGCTTCTTCCCCTCTGCCATCAGTGAGTAGGTTCAGGAGCCTGAAGACGCACACTCAACGATTCAGGAACAGCTTCTTCCACTCGCCCATCAGGGAGGAGGTACAGGAGCCTGAAGACACACACTCAACGATTCAGGAACAGCTTCTTCCCCTCTGCCTTCAGGGAGGAGGTACAGGAGCCTGAAGACACACACTCAGCGATTCAGGAACAGCTTCTTCCGCTCTGCCAGCAGTTAGGAGGTATAGGAGCCTGAAGACACACACTCAATGATTCAGGAACATCTTCTTCCCCTCTGCCATCAGGGAGGATGTACAGAGCCCTGAAGACACACACTCAACGATTCAGGAACAGCTGCTTCCCCTCTTCCATCAGGGGGGAGATACAGGAGCCTGAAGACACACACTTAACGATTCAGGAACAGCTTCTTCCCTTTCGCTATCAGGGAGGTGGTACAGGAGCCTGAAGACACACACTCAACGATACAGGAACAACTTCTTCCTCTCTGCCATCAGGCAGGAGGTTCAGGAGCCTGAAGACACACACTCAATGATTCAGGAACAGCTTCTTCCACTCGGCCATCAGGGAGGCGGTACAGGAGCCTGAAGACACACACTCAACGATTCAGGAACAGCTTCTTCCCCTCTGCCATCAGTGAGTAGGTTCAGGAGCCTGAAGACGCACACTCAACGATTCAGGAACAGCTTCTTCCACTCGCCCATCAGGGAGGAGGTACAGGAGCCTGAAGACACACACTCAACGATTCAGGAACAGCTTCTTCCCCTCTGCCTTCAGGGAGGAGGTACAGGAGCCTGAAGACACACACTCAGCGATTCAGGAACAGCTTCTTCCCCTCTGCCATCAGGGAGGAGGTACAGGAGCCTGAAGACACACTCAACGATTCAGGAACATCTTCTTCCCCTCTGCCATCAGTGAGGAGGAACAGGAGCCTGAAGACTCACACTCCACGATTCAGGAACAGCTTCTTCCCCTCTAACATCAGGGAGGAGGTACAGGAGACTGAAGACGCACACTCAACGATTCAGGAACAGCTTCTTCCCCTCTGCCATCAGGGAGGAGGTTCAGGAGCCTGAAGACACACACTCAACGATTCAGGTACAGTTTCTTCCCCTCGGCCATCAGGGAGGTGGTTCCGGAGCCTGAACACACACACAAAACGATTCTGGAACAGCTTCTTCCCCTTCGCCATCAAGGAGGAGGAACAGGAGCCTGAAGACACACACTTAACGATTCAGGAACAGCTTCTTCCTTTTCGCCATCATGGAGGTGGTACAGGAGCCTGAAGACACACTCAACGATTCAGGAACAGCTTCTTCCTCTCTGCCATCAGGGAGGAGGTACAGGAGCCTCAGGACACACACTCAACGATTCAGGAACTTCTTCTTCCCCTCTGCCATCAGGGAGGAGGTACAGGAGCCTGAAGACACACCCTCAATGATTAAGGAACATCTTCTTCCCCTCTGCCATCAGTGAGGAGGAACAGGAGCCTGAAGACTCACACTCCACGATTCAGGAACAGCTTCTTCCCCTCTACCATCAGGGAGGAGGTACAGGAGCCTGAAGACGCACACTCAACGATTCAGGAACAGCTTCTTCCCCTCTGCCATCAGGGAGGAGGTTCAGGAGCCTGAAGACACACACTCAACGATTCAGGTACAGTTTCTTCCCCTCCGCCATCAGGGAGGTGGTTCCGGAGCCTGAACACACACACAAAACGATTCTGGAACAGCTTCTTCCCCTTCGCCATCAAGGAGGAGGAACAGGAGCCTGAGGACACACACTCAACGATTCAGGAACAGCTTCTTCCCCTCTGCCTTCAGGGAGGATGTACAGGAGCCTGAAGACACACACTCAACGATTCAGGAACAGCTTCTTCCCCTCTGCCATCAGGGAGGATGTACAGGAGCCTGAAGACACACACTCAACGATTCAGGAACAGCTTCTTCCACTCGCCCATCAGGGAGGAGGTACAGGAGCCTGAAGACACACACTCAACGATTCAGGAACAGCTTCTTCCCCTCTGCCTTCAGGGAGGATGTTCATGTGCCTGAAGACTCACACTCAATGATTCAGGAACAGCTTCTTCCCCTCTGCCATCAGGGAGGAGGTACAGGAGCCTGAAGACACACACTCAGCGATTCAGGAACAGCTTCTTCCCCTCTGCCATCAGGGAGGAGGTACAGGAGCCTGAAGACACACACTCAACGATTCAGGAACAGCTTCTTCTCCTTTGCCATCAGGGAGGATGTACAGGAGCCTGAAGACACACACTTAACGATTCAGGAACAGCTTCTTCCTTTTCGCCATCATGGAGGTGGTACAGGAGCCTGAAGACACACTCAACGATTCAGGAACAGCTTCTTCCTCTCTGCCATCAGGGAGGAGGTACAGGAGCCTCAGGACACACACTCAACGATTCAGGAACTTCTTCTTCCCCTCTGCCATCAGGGAGGAGGTACAGGAGCCTGAAGACACACCCTCAATGATTAAGGAACATCTTCTTCCCCTCTGCCATCAGTGAGGAGGAACAGGAGCCTGAAGACTCACACTCCACGATTCAGGAACAGCTTCTTCCCCTCTACCATCAGGGAGGAGGTACAGGAGCCTGAAGACGCACACTCAACGATTCAGGAACAGCTTCTTCCCCTCTGCCATCAGGGAGGAGGTTCAGGAGCCTGAAGACACACACTCAACGATTCAGGTACAGTTTCTTCCCCTCCGCCATCAGGGAGGTGGTTCCGGAGCCTGAACACACACACAAAACGATTCTGGAACAGCTTCTTCCCCTTCGCCATCAAGGAGGAGGAACAGGAGCCTGAGGACACACACTCAACGATTCAGGAACAGCTTCTTCCCCTCTGCCTTCAGGGAGGATGTACAGGAGCCTGAAGACACACACTCAACGATTCAGGAACAGCTTCTTCCCCTCTGCCATCAGGGAGGATGTACAGGAGCCTGAAGACACACACTCAACGATTCAGGAACAGCTTCTTCCCCTCTGCCATCAGGGAGGATGTACAGGAGCCTGAAGACACACACTCAACGATTCAGGAACAACTTCTTCCCCTCTGCCATCAGGGAGGAGGTACAGGAGCCTGAAGACGCACACTCAACGATTCAGGAACAGCTTCTTCCCCTCTACCATCAGGGAGGAGGTACAGGAGCCTGAAGACGCACACTCAATGATTCAAGAACAGCTTCTTCCCCTCTACCATCAGGGAGGAGGTACAGGAGCCTGAAGACTCACACTCAACGATTCAGGAACAGCTTCTTCCCGTCTACCATCAGGGAGGAGGTACAGGAGCCTGAAGACACACACTCAACGATTCAGGAACAGCTTCTTCCCCTTTGCCATCAGGGAGATTGTACAGGAGCCTGAAGACACACACTCAACGATTCAGGTACAGCTTCTTCCCCTTCGCCATCAAGGAGGAGGTACAGGAGCCTGAAGACACACACTCAACGATTCAGGTACAGCTTCTTCCCCTCTGCCATCAGGGAGGAGGTTCAGGAGCCTGAAGACACACACTCAACGATTCAGGTACAGCTTCTTCCCTTCGCCATCAGGGAGGAGGTTCAGGAGCCTGAAGACACACACTCAACGATTCAGGTACAACTTCTTCCCCTTCGCCATCAGGGAGGAGGTACAGGAGCCTGAAGACACACCCTCAATGATTAAGGAACATCTTCTTCCCCTCTGCCATCAGTGAGGAGGAACAGGAGCCTGAAGACTCACACTCAACGATTCAGGAACAGCTTCTTCCCCTCTACCATCAGGGAGGAGGTACAGGAGCCTGAAGACGCACACTCAACGATTCAGGAACAGCTTCTTCCCCTCTGCCATCAGGGAGGAGGTTCAGGAGCCTGAAGACACACACTCAACGATTCAGGTACAGTTTCTTCCCCTCCGCCATCAGGGAGGTGGTTCCGGAGCCTGAAGACACACACTCAACGATTCAGGAACAGCTTCTTCCCCTTCGCCATCAAGGAGGAGGAACAGGAGCCTGAAGACACACACTCAACGATTCAGGAACAGCTTCTTCCCCTCTGCCATCAGGGAGGATGTACAGGAGCCTGAAGACACACACTCAACGATTCAGGAACAGCTTCTTCCCCTCTGCCATCAGGGAGGATGTACAGGAGCCTGAAGACACACACTCAACGATTCAGGAACAGCTTCTTCCCCTCTGCCATCAGGGAGGATGTACAGGAGCCTGAAGACACACACTCAACGATTCAGGAACAGCTTCTTCCCCTCTGCCATCAGGGAGGAGGTACAGGAGCCTGAAGACACACACTCAACGATTCAGGAACAGCTTCTTCCCCTCTACCATCAGGGAGGAGGTACAGGAGCCTGAAGACACACACTCAATGATTCAAGAACAGCTTCTTCCCCTCTGCCATCAGTGAGGAGGTACAGGAGCCTGAAGACGCACACTCAACGATTCAGGAACAGCTTCTTCCCCTCTACCATCAGGGGGGAGGTACAGGAGCCTGAAGGCGCACACTCAACGATTCAGGAACAGCTTCTTCCCGTCTACCATCAGGGTGGAGGTACAGGAGCCTGAAGACACACACTCAACGATTCAGGTACAGCTTCTTCCCCTCTGCCATCAGGGAGGAGGTACAGGAGCCTGAAGACACACACTCAATGATTCAAGAACAGCTTCTTCCCCTCTGCCATCAGGGAGGAGGTACAGGAGCCTGAAGTCACACACTCAATGATTCAGGAACAGCCTCTTCCCCTACGCCATCAGGGAGGTGGTACAGGAGCCTGAAGACACACACTCAATTACTCAAGAACAGCTTCTTCCCCTCTGCCATCAGTGAGGAGGTACAGGAGCCTGAAGACACACACTCAGTGATTCAGGAACTGCTTCTTCCCCTCTGCCATCAGGGAGGGGGTACAGGAGTCTGAAGACACACACTGAATGATTCAGGAACAGCTTCTTCCCCTCTGCCATCTGGAGGAGGTACAGGAGACTGAAGACACACACTCAGCGATTCAGGAACAGCTTCTTCCGCTCTGCCAGCAGTTAGGAGGTATAGGAGCCTGAAGACACACACTCAATGATTCAGGAACATCTTCTTCCCCTCTGCCATCAGGGAGGATGTACAGAGCCCTGAAGACACACACTCAACGATTCAGGAACAGCTGCTTCCCCTCTTCCATCAGGGGGGAGATACAGGAGCCTGAAGACACACACTTAACGATTCAGGAACAGCTTCTTCCCTTTCGCTATCAGGGAGGTGGTACAGGAGCCTGAAGACACACACTCAACGATACAGGAACAACTTCTTCCTCTCTGCCATCAGGCAGGAGGTTCAGGAGCCTGAAGACACACACTCAATGATTCAGGAACAGCTTCTTCCACTCGGCCATCAGGGAGGCGGTACAGGAGCCTGAAGACACACACTCAACGATTCAGGAACAGCTTCTTCCCCTCTGCCATCAGTGAGTAGGTTCAGGAGCCTGAAGACGCACACTCAACGATTCAGGAACAGCTTCTTCCACTCGCCCATCAGGGAGGAGGTACAGGAGCCTGAAGACACACACTCAACGATTCAGGAACAGCTTCTTCCCCTCTGCCTTCAGGGAGGAGGTACAGGAGCCTGAAGACACACACTCAGCGATTCAGGAACAGCTTCTTCCCCTCTGCCATCAGGGAGGAGGTACAGGAGCCTGAAGACACACACTCAACGATTCAGGAACAGCTTCTTCTCCTTTGCCATCAGGGAGGATGTACAGGAGCCTGAAGACACACACTTAACGATTCAGGAACAGCTTCTTCCCTTTCGCCATCATGGAGGTGGTACAGGAGCCTGAAGACACACTCAACGATTCAGGAACATCTTCTTCCCCTCTGCCATCAGTGAGGAGGAACAGGAGCCTGAAGACTCACACTCCACGATTCAGGAACAGCTTCTTCCCCTCTAACATCAGGGAGGAGGTACAGGAGACTGAAGACGCACACTCAACGATTCAGGAACAGCTTCTTCCCCTCTGCCATCAGGGAGGAGGTTCAGGAGCCTGAAGACACACACTCAACGATTCAGGTACAGTTTCTTCCCCTCGGCCATCAGGGAGGTGGTTCCGGAGCCTGAACACACACACAAAACGATTCTGGAACAGCTTCTTCCCCTTCGCCATCAAGGAGGAGGAACAGGAGCCTGAAGACACACACTTAACGATTCAGGAACAGCTTCTTCCTTTTCGCCATCATGGAGGTGGTACAGGAGCCTGAAGACACACTCAACGATTCAGGAACAGCTTCTTCCTCTCTGCCATCAGGGAGGAGGTACAGGAGCCTCAGGACACACACTCAACGATTCAGGAACTTCTTCTTCCCTCTGCCATCAGGGAGGAGGTACAGGAGCCTGAAGACACACCCTCAATGATTAAGGAACATCTTCTTCCCCTTTGCCATCAGTGAGGAGGAACAGGAGCCTGAAGACTCACACTCCACGATTCAGGAACAGCTTCTTCCCCTCTACCATCAGGGAGGAGGTACAGGAGCCTGAAGACGCACACTCAACGATTCAGGAACAGCTTCTTCCCCTCTGCCATCAGGGAGGAGGTTCAGGAGCCTGAAGACACACACTCAACGATTCAGGTACAGTTTCTTCCCCTCCGCCATCAGGGAGGTGGTTCCGGAGCCTGAACACACACACAAAACGATTCTGGAACAGCTTCTTCCCCTTCGCCATCAAGGAGGAGGAACAGGAGCCTGAGGACACACACTCAACGATTCAGGAACAGCTTCTTCCCCTCTGCCTTCAGGGAGGATGTACAGGAGCCTGAAGACACACACTCAACGATTCAGGAACAGCTTCTTCCCCTCTGCCATCAGGGAGGATGTACAGGAGCCTGAAGACACACACTCAACGATTCAGGAACAGCTTCTTCCCCTCTGCCATCAGGGAGGATGTACAGGAGCCTGAAGACACACACTCAACGATTCAGGAACAACTTCTTCCCCTCTGCCATCAGGGAGGAGGTACAGGAGCCTGAAGACGCACACTCAACGATTCAGGAACAGCTTCTTCCCCTCTACCATCAGGGAGGAGGTACAGGAGCCTGAAGACGCACACTCAATGATTCAAGAACAGCTTCTTCCCCTCTACCATCAGGGAGGAGGTACAGGAGCCTGAAGACTCACACTCAACGATTCAGGAACAGCTTCTTCCCGTCTACCATCAGGGAGGAGGGACAGGAGCCTGAAGACACACACTCAACGATTCAGGAACAGCTTCTTCCCCTTTGCCATCAGGGAGATTGTACAGGAGCCTGAAGACACACACTCAACGATTCAGCTACAGCTTCTTCCCCTTCGCCATCAAGGAGGAGGTACAGGAGCCTGAAGACACACACTCAACGATTCAGGTACAGCTTCTTCCCCTCTGCCATCAGGGAGGAGGTTCAGGAGCCTGAAGACACACACTCAACGATTCAGGTACAGCTTCTTCCCTTCGCCATCAGGGAGGAGGTTCAGGAGCCTGAAGACACACACTCAACGATTCAGGTACAACTTCTTCCCCTTCGCCATCAGGGAGGAGGTACAGGAGCCTGAAGACACACCCTCAATGATTAAGGAACATCTTCTTCCCCTCTGCCATCAGTGAGGAGGAACAGGAGCCTGAAGACTCACACTCAACGATTCAGGAACAGCTTCTTCCCCTCTACCATCAGGGAGGAGGTACAGGAGCCTGAATACGCACACTCAACGATTCAGGAACAGCTTCTTCCCCTCTGCCATCAGGGAGGAGGTTCAGGAGCCTGAAGACACACACTCAACGATTCAGGTACAGTTTCTTCCCCTCCGCCATCAGGGAGGTGGTTCCGGAGCCTGAAGACACACACTCAACGATTCAGGAACAGCTTCTTCCCCTTCGCCATCAAGGAGGAGGAACAGGAGCCTGAAGACACACACTCAACGATTCAGGAACAGCTTCTTCCCCTCTGCCATCAGGGAGGATGTACAGGAGCCTGAAGACACACACTCAACGATTCAGGAACAGCTTCTTCCCCTCTGCCATCAGGGAGGATGTACAGGAGCCTGAAGACACACACTCAACGATTCAGGAACAGCTTCTTCCCCTCTGCCATCAGGGAGGATGTACAGGAGCCTGAAGACACACACTCAACGATTCAGGAACAGCTTCTTCCCCTCTGCCATCAGGGAGGAGGTACAGGAGCCTGAAGACACACACTCAACGATTCAGGAACAGCTTCTTCCCCTCTACCATCAGGGAGGAGGTACAGGAGCCTGAAGACACACACTCAATGATTCAAGAACAGCTTCTTCCCCTCTGCCATCAGTGAGGAGGTACAGGAGCCTGAAGACGCACACTCAACGATTCAGGAACAGCTTCTTCCCCTCTACCATCAGGGGGGAGGTACAGGAGCCTGAAGGCGCACACTCAACGATTCAGGAACAGCTTCTTCCCGTCTACCATCAGGGTGGAGGTACAGGAGCCTGAAGACACACACTCAACGATTCAGGTACAGCTTCTTCCCCTCTGCCATCAGGGAGGAGGTACAGGAGCCTGAAGACACACACTCAATGATTCAAGAACAGCTTCTTCCCCTCTGCCATCAGGGAGGAGGTACAGGAGCCTGAAGTCACACACTCAATGATTCAGGAACAGCCTCTTCCCCTACGCCATCAGGGAGGTGGTACAGGAGCCTGAAGACACACACTGAATGATTCAGGAACAGCTTCTTCCCCTCTGCCATCTGGGAGGAGGTACAGGAGACTGAAGACACACACTCAGCGATTCAGGAACAGCTTCTTCCGCTCTGCCAGCAGTTAGGAGGTATAGGAGCCTGAAGACACACACTCAATGATTCAGGAACATCTTCTTCCCCTCTGCCATCAGGGAGGATGTACAGAGCCCTGAAGACACACACTCAACGATTCAGGAACAGCTGCTTCCCCTCTTCCATCAGGGGGGAGATACAGGAGCCTGAAGACACACACTTAACGATTCAGGAACAGCTTCTTCCCTTTCGCTATCAGGGAGGTGGTACAGGAGCCTGAAGACACACACTCAACGATACAGGAACAACTTCTTCCTCTCTGCCATCAGGCAGGAGGTTCAGGAGCCTGAAGACACACACTCAATGATTCAGGAACAGCTTCTTCCACTCGGCCATCAGGGAGGCGGTACAGGAGCCTGAAGACACACACTCAACGATTCAGGAACAGCTTCTTCCCCTCTGCCATCAGTGAGTAGGTTCAGGAGCCTGAAGACGCACACTCAACGATTCAGGAACAGCTTCTTCCACTCGCCCATCAGGGAGGAGGTACAGGAGCCTGAAGACACACACTCAACGATTCAGGAACAGCTTCTTCCCCTCTGCCTTCAGGGAGGAGGTACAGGAGCCTGAAGACACACACTCAGCGATTCAGGAACAGCTTCTTCCCCTCTGCCATCAGGGAGGAGGTACAGGAGCCTGAAGACACACACTCAACGATTCAGGAACAGCTTCTTCTCCTTTGCCATCAGGGAGGATGTACAGGAGCCTGAAGACACACACTTAACGATTCAGGAACAGCTTCTTCCCTTTCGCCATCATGGAGGTGGTACAGGAGCCTGAAGACACACTCAACGATTCAGGAACAGCTTCTTCCTCTCTGCCATCAGGGAGGAGGTAAAGGAGCCTCAGGACACACACTCAACGATTCAGGAACATCTTCTTCCCCTCTGCCATCAGGGAGGAGGTACAGGAGCCTGAAGACACACCCTCAATGATTAAGGAACATCTTCTTCCCCTCTGCCATCAGTGAGGAGGAACAGGAGCCTGAAGACTCACACTCCACGATTCAGGAACAGCTTCTTCCCCTCTAACATCAGGGAGGAGGTACAGGAGACTGAAGACGCACACTCAACGATTCAGGAACAGCTTCTTCCCCTCTGCCATCAGGGAGGAGGTTCAGGAGCCTGAAGACACACACTCAACGATTCAGGTACAGTTTCTTCCCCTCGGCCATCAGGGAGGTGGTTCCGGAGCCTGAACACACACACAAAACGATTCTGGAACAGCTTCTTCCCCTTCGCCATCAAGGAGGAGGAACAGGAGCCTGAAGACACACACTCAACGATTCAGGAACAGCTTCTTCCCCTCTGCCATCAGGGAGGATGTACAGGAGCCTGAAGACACACACTCAACGATTCAGGAACAGCTTCTTCCCCTCTGCCATCAGGGAGGATGTACAGGAGCCTGAAGACACACACTCAACGATTCAGTAACAGCTTCTTCCCCTCTGCCATCAGGGAGGAGGTTCAGGAGCCTGAAGACACACACTCAACGATTCAGGTACAGCTTCTTCCCTTCGCCATCAGGGAGGAGGTTCAGGAGCCTGAAGACACACACTCAACGATTCAGGTACAACTTCTTCCCCTTCGCCATCAGGGAGGAGGTACAGGAGCCTGAAGACACACCCTCAATGATTAAGGAACATCTTCTTCCCCTCTGCCATCAGTGAGGAGGAACAGGAGCCTGAAGACTCACACTCAACGATTCAGGAACAGCTTCTTCCCCTCTACCATCAGGGAGGAGGTACAGGAGCCTGAAGACGCACACTCAACGATTCAGGAACAGCTTCTTCCCCTCTGCCATCAGGGAGGAGGTTCAGGAGCCTCAAGACACACACTCAACGATTCAGGTACAGTTTCTTCCCCTCCGCCATCAGGGAGGTGGTTCCGGAGCCTGAAGACACACACTCAACGATTCAGGAACAGCTTCTTCCCCTTCGCCATCAAGGAGGAGGAACAGGAGCCTGAAGACACACACTCAACGATTCAGGAACAGCTTCTTCCCCTCTGCCATCAGGGAGGATGTACAGGAGCCTGAAGACACACACTCAACGATTCAGGAACAGCTTCTTCCCCTCTGCCATCAGGGAGGATGTACAGGAGCCTGAAGACACACACTCAACGATTCAGGAACAGCTTCTTCCCCTCTGCCATCAGGGAGGATGTACAGGAGCCTGAAGACACACACTCAACGATTCAGGAACAGCTTCTTCCCCTCTGCCATCAGGGAGGAGGTACAGGAGCCTGAAGACACACACTCAACGATTCAGGAACAGCTTCTTCCCCTCTACCATCAGGGAGGAGGTACAGGAGCCTGAAGACACACACTCAATGATTCAAGAACAGCTTCTTCCCCTCTGCCATCAGTGAGGAGGTACAGGAGCCTGAAGACGCACACTCAACGATTCAGGAACAGCTTCTTCCCCTCTACCATCAGGGGGGAGGTACAGGAGCCTGAAGGCGCACACTCAACGATTCAGGAACAGCTTCTTCCCGTCTACCATCAGGGTGGAGGTACAGGAGCCTGAAGACACACACTCAACGATTCAGGTACAGCTTCTTCCCCTCTGCCATCAGGGAGGAGGTACAGGAGCCTGAAGACACACACTCAATGATTCAAGAACAGCTTCTTCCCCTCTGCCATCAGGGAGGAGGTACAGGAGCCTGAAGTCACACACTCAATGATTCAGGAACAGCCTCTTCCCCTCTGCCATCAGGGAGGGGGTACAGGAGTCTGAAGACACACACTGAATGATTCAGGAACAGCTTCTTCCCCTCTGCCATCTGGGAGGAGGTACAGGAGACTGAAGACACACACTCAGCGATTCAGGAACAGCTTCTTCCGCTCTGCCAGCAGTTAGGAGGTATAGGAGCCTGAAGACACACACTCAATGATTCAGGAACATCTTCTTCCCCTCTGCCATCAGGGAGGATGTACAGAGCCCTGAAGACACACACTCAACGATTCAGGAACAGCTGCTTCCCCTCTTCCATCAGGGGGGAGATACAGGAGCCTGAAGACACACACTTAACGATTCAGGAACAGCTTCTTCCCTTTCGCTATCAGGGAGGTGGTACAGGAGCCTGAAGACACACACTCAACGATACAGGAACAACTTCTTCCTCTCTGCCATCAGGCAGGAGGTTCAGGAGCCTGAAGACACACACTCAATGATTCAGGAACAGCTTCTTCCACTCGGCCATCAGGGAGGCGGTACAGGAGCCTGAAGACACACACTCAACGATTCAGGAACAGCTTCTTCCCCTCTGCCATCAGTGAGTAGGTTCAGGAGCCTGAAGACGCACACTCAACGATTCAGGAACAGCTTCTTCCACTCGCCCATCAGGGAGGAGGTACAGGAGCCTGAAGACACACACTCAACGATTCAGGAACAGCTTCTTCCCCTCTGCCTTCAGGGAGGAGGTACAGGAGCCTGAAGACACACACTCAGCGATTCAGGAACAGCTTCTTCCCCTCTGCCATCAGGGAGGAGGTACAGGAGCCTGAAGACACACACTCAACGATTCAGGAACAGCTTCTTCTCCTTTGCCATCAGGGAGGATGTACAGGAGCCTGAAGACACACACTTAACGATTCAGGAACAGCTTCTTCCCTTTCGCCATCATGGAGGTGGTACAGGAGCCTGAAGACACACTCAACGATTCAGGAACAGCTTCTTCCTCTCTGCCATCAGGGAGGAGGTACAGGAGCCTCAGGACACACACTCAACGATTCAGGAACATCTTCTTCCCCTCTGCCATCAGGGAGGAGGTACAGGAGCCTGAAGACACACCCTCAATGATTAAGGAACATCTTCTTCCCCTCTGCCATCAGTGAGGAGGAACAGGAGCCTGAAGACTCACACTCCACGATTCAGGAACAGCTTCTTCCCCTCTAACATCAGGGAGGAGGTACAGGAGACTGAAGACGCACACTCAACGATTCAGGAACAGCTTCTTCCCCTCTGCCATCAGGGAGGAGGTTCAGGAGCCTGAAGACACACACTCAACGATTCAGGTACAGTTTCTTCCCCTCGGCCATCAGGGAGGTGGTTCCGGAGCCTGAACACACACACAAAACGATTCTGGAACAGCTTCTTCCCCTTCGCCATCAAGGAGGAGGAACAGGAGCCTGAAGACACACACTCAACGATTCAGGAACAGCTTCTTCCCCTCTGCCATCAGGGAGGATGTACAGGAGCCTGAAGACACACACTCAACGATTCAGGAACAGCTTCTTCCCCTCTGCCATCAGGGAGGATGTACAGGAGCCTGAAGACACACACTCAACGATTCAGGAACAGCTTCTTCCCCTCTGCCATCAGGGAGGATGTACAGGAGCCTGAAGACACACACTCAACGATTCAGGAACAACTTCTTCCCCTCTGCCATCAGGGAGGAGGTACAGGAGCCTGAAGACGCACACTCAACGATTCAGGAACAGCTTCTTCCCCTCTACCATCAGGGAGGAGGTACAGGAGCCTGAAGACGCACACTCAATGATTCAAGAACAGCTTCTTCCCCTCTACCATCAGGGAGGAGGTACAGGAGCCTGAAGACTCACACTCAACGATTCAGGAACAGCTTCTTCCCGTCTACCATCAGGGAGGAGGTACAGGAGCCTGAAGACACACACTCAACGATTCAGGAACAGCTTCTTCCCCTTTGCCATCAGGGAGATTGTACAGGAGCCTGGAGACACACACTCAACGATTCAGGTACAGCTTCTTCCCCTTCGCCATCAAGGAGGAGGTACAGGAGCCTGAAGACACACACTCAACGATTCAGGTACAGCTTCTTCCCCTCTGCCATCATGGAGGAGGTTCAGGAGCCTGAAGACACACACTCAACGATTCAGGTACAGCTTCTTCCCTTCGCCATCAGGGAGGAGGTTCAGGAGCCTGAAGACACACACTCAACGATTCAGGTACAACTTCTTCCCCTTCGCCATCAGGGAGGAGGTACAGCAGCCTGAAGACACACCCTCAATGATTAAGGAACATCTTCTTCCCCTCTGCCATCAGTGAGGAGGAACAGGAGCCTGAAGACTCACACTTCATGATTCAGGAACAGCTTCTTCCCCTCTACCATCAGGGAGGAGGTACAGGAGCCTGAAGACGCACACTCAACGATTCAGGAACAGCTTCTTCCCCTCTGCCATCAGGGAGGAGGTTCAGGAGCCTGAAGACACACACTCAACGATTCAGGTACAGTTTCTTCCCCTCCGCCATCAGGGAGGTGGTTCCGGAGCCTGAAGACACACACTCAACGATTCAGGAACAGCTTCTTCCCCTTCGCCATCAAGGAGGAGGAAGAGGAGCCTGAAGACACACACTCAACGATTCAGGAACAGCTTCTTCCCCTCTGCCATCAGGGAGGATGTACAGGAGCCTGAAGACACACACTCAACGATTCAGGAACAGCTTCTTCCCCTCTGCCATCAGGGAGGATGTACAGGAGCCTGAAGACACTCACTCAACGATTCAGGAACAGCTTCTTCCCCTCTGCCATCAGGGAGGATGTACAGGAGCCTGAAGACACACACTCAACGATTCAGGAACAGCTTCTTCCCCTCTGCCATCAGGGAGGAGGTACAGGAGCCTGAAGACACTCACTCAACGATTCAGGAACAGCTTCTTCCCCTCTACCATCAGGGAGGAGGTACAGGAGCCTGAAGACACACACTCAATGATTCAAGAACAGCTTCTTCCCCTCTGCCATCAGTGAGGAGGTACAGGAGCCTGAAGACGCACACTCAACGATTCAGGAACAGCTTCTTCCCCTCTACCATCAGGGAGGGGGTACAGGAGCCTGAAGACGCACACTCAACGATTCAGGAACAGCTTCTTCCCGTCTACCATCAGGGTGGAGGTACAGGAGCCTGAAGACACACACTCAACGATTCAGGTACAGCTTCTTCCCTTCGCCATCAGGGAGGAGGTTCAGGAGCCTGAAGACACACACTCAACGATTCAGGTACAACTTCTTCCCCTTCGCCATCAAGGAGGAGGTACAGGAGCCTGAAGACACACACTCAACGATTCAGGAACAGCTTCTTCCCCTCTGCCATCAGGGAGGATGTACAGGAGCCTGAAGACACACACTCAACGATTCAGGAACAGCTTCTTACCCTCTGCCATCAGGGAGGAGGTACAGGAGCCTGATGACGCACTCTCAACGATTCAGGAACAGCTTCTTCCTCTCTGCCATCAGGGAGGATGTACAGGAGCCTGAAGACACACACTCAACGATTCAGGAACAGCTTCTTCCCCTCTGCCATCAGGGAGGATGTACAGGAGCCTGAAGACACACACTCAACGATTCAGGAACAGCTTCTTCCCCTCTGCCATCAGGGAGGAGGTACAGGAGCCTGAAGACACACACTCAACGATTCAGGAACAGCTTCTTCCCCTCTACCATCAGGGAGGAGGTACAGGAGCCTGAAGACACACACTCAATGATTCAAGAACAGCTTCTTCCCCTCTGCCATCAGTGAGGAGGTACAGGAGCCTGAAGACGCACACTCAACGATTCAGGAACAGCTTCTTCCCCTCTACCATCAGGGAGGAGGTACAGGAGCCTGAAGACGCACACTCAACGATTCAGGAACAGCTTCTTCCCGTCTACCATCAGGGTGGAGGTACAGGAGCCTGAAGACACACACTCAACGATTCAGGTACAGCTTCTTCCCTTCGCCATCAGGGAGGAGGTTCAGGAGCCTGAAGACACACACTCAACGATTCAGGTACAACTTCTTCCCCTTCGCCATCAAGGAGGAGGTACAGGAGCCTGAAGACACACACTCAACGATTCAGGAACAGCTTCTTCCCCTCTGCCATCAGGGAGGATGTACAGGAGCCTGAAGACACACACTCAACGATTCAGGAACAGCTTCTTACCCTCTGCCATCAGGGAGGAGGTACAGGAGCCTGATGACGCACTCTCAACGATTCAGGAACATCTTCTTCCCCTCTGCCATCAGGGAGGATGTACGGGGCCTGAAGAGACACACTCGGTGATTCAGAAACAGCTGGTCCCCCTCTGCCATCAGTGAGGAGGTACAGGAGCCTGAAGACACACACTCAACGATTCAGGAACAGCTTCTTCCCCTCTGCCATCAGTGAGGAGGTACAGGAGCCTGAAGACACACACTCAGCGATTCAGGAACAGCTTCTTCCGCTCTGCCAGCAGTTAGGAGGTATAGGAGCCTGAAGACACACACTCAATGATTCAGGAACATCTTCTTCCCCTCTGCCATCAGGGAGGATGTACAGAGCCCTGAAGACACACACTCAACGATTCAGGAACAGCTGCTTCCCCTCTTCCATCAGGGGGGAGATACAGGAGCCTAAAGACACACACTTAACGATTCAGGAACAGCTTCTTCCCTTTCGCTATCAGGGAGGTGGTACAGGAGCCTGAAGACACACACTCAACGATACAGGAACAACTTCTTCCTCTCTGCCATCAGGGAGGAGGTACAGGAGCCTGAAGACACACACTCAGTGATTCAGGAACAGCTTCTTCCCCTCTGCCATCAGGGAGGATGTACAGGAGCCTGAGGACACACACTCAACGATTCAGGAACATCTTCTTCCCCTCTGCCATCAGGCAGGAGGTACAGGAGCCTGAGGACACACACTTAACGATTCAGGAACAGCTCCTTCACTTTCGCTATCAGGGAGGTGGTACAGGAGCCTGAAGACGCACACTCAACGATTCAGGAACAGCTTCTTCCCCTCTACCATCAGGGAGGAGGTTCAGGAGCCTGAAGACACACACTCAATGATTCAGGAACAGCTTCTTCCACTCGGCCATCAGGGAGGCGGTACAGGAGCCTGAAGACACACACTCAACGATTCAGGAACAGCTTCTTCCCCTCTGCCATCAGTGAGTAGGTTCAGGAGCCTGAAGACGCACACTCAACGATTCAGGAACAGCTTCTTCCACTCGGCCATCAGGGAGGAGGTACAGGAGCCTGAAGACACACACTCAACGATTCAGGAACAGCTTCTTCCACTCGGCCATCAGGGAGGAGGTACAGGAGCCTGAAGACACACACTCAACGATTCAGGAACAGCTTCTTCCCCTCTGCCATCAGGGAGGAGGTACAGGAGCCTGAAGACACACACTCAACGATTCAGGAACAGCTTCTTCTCCTTTGCCATCAGGGAGGATGTACTGGAGCCTGAAGACACACACTTAACGATTCAGGAACAGCTTCTTCCCTTTCGCCATCATGGAGGTGGTACAGGAGCCTGAAGACACACTCAACGATTCAGGAACAGCTTCTTCCTCTCTGCCATCAGGGAGGAGGTACAGGAGCCTCAGGACACACACTCAACGATTCAGGAACATCTTCTTCCCCTCTGCAATCAGGGAGGAGGTACAGGAGCCTGAAGACACACCCTCAATGATTAAGGAACATCTTCTTCCCCTCTGCCATCAGTGAGGAGGTACAGGAGCCTGAAGACACACCCTCAATGATTAAGGAACATCTTCTTCCCCTCTGCCATCAGTGAGGAGGTACAGGAGCCTGAAGACACACACTCAGTGATTCAGGAACAGCTTCTTCCCCTCTGCCATCAGGGAGGATGTACAGGAGCCTGAGGACACACACTCAACGATTCAGGAACATCTTCTTCCCCTCTGCCATCAGTGAGGAGGTACAGGAGCCTGAGGACACACACTTAACGATTCAGGAACAGCTCCTTCACTTTCGCTATCAGGGAGGTGGTACAGGAGCCTGAAGACGCACACTCAACGATTCAGGAACAGCTTCTTCCCCTCTACCATCAGGGAGGAGGTTCAGGAGCCTGAAGACACACACTCAATGATTCAGGAACAGCTTCTTCCACTCGGCCATCAGGGAGGCGGTACAGGAGCCTGAAGACACACACTCAACGATTCAGGAACAGCTTCCTCCCCTCTGCCTTCAGGGAGGATGTTCATGTGCCTGAAGACTCACACTCAATGATTCAGGAACAGCTTCTTCCCCTCTGCCATCAGTGAGTAGGTTCAGGAGCCTGAAGTCGCACACTCAACGATTCAGGAACAGCTTCTTCCACTCGCCCATCAGGGAGGAGGTACAGGAGCCTGAAGACACACACTCAACGATTCAGGAACAGCTTCTTCCACTCGGCCATCAGGGAGGAGGTACAGGAGCCTGAAGACACACACTCAACGATTCAGGAACAGCTTCTTCCCCTCTGCCATCAGGGAGGATGTACAGGAGCCTGAAGACACACACTCAACGATTCAGGAACAGCTTCTTCTCCTTTGCCATCAGGGAGGATGTACAGGAGCCTGAAGACACACACTTAACGATTCAGGAACAGCTTCTTCCCTTTCGCCATCATGGAGGTGGTACAGGAGCCTGAAGACACACTCAACGATTCAGGAACAGCTTCTTCCTCTCTGCCATCAGGGAGGAGGTACAGGAGCCTCAGGACACACACTCAACGATTCAGGAACATCTTCTTCCCCTCTGCAATCAGGGAGGAGGTACAGGAGCCTGAAGACACACCCTCAATGATTAAGGAACATCTTCTTCCCCTCTGCCATCAGTGAGGAGGTACAGGAGCCTGAAGACACACACTCAGTGATTCAGGAACAGCTTCTTCCCCTCTGCCATCAGGGAGGATGTACAGGAGCCTGAGGACACACACTCAACAATTCAGGAACATCTTCTTCCCCTCTGCCATCAGGGAGGAGGTACAGGAGCCTGAGGACACACACTTAACGATTCAGGAACAGCTCCTTCACTTTCGCCATCAGGGAGGTGGTACAGGAGCCTGAAGACGCACACTCAGTGATTCAGGAACAGCTTCTTCCACTCGGCCATCAGGGAGGAGGTTCAGGAGCCTGAAGACACACACTCAATGATTCAGGAACAGCTTCTTCCACTCGGCCATCAGGGAGGCGGTACAAGAGCCTGAAGACACACACTCAACGATTCAGGAACAGCTTCTTCCCGTCTGCCTTCAGGGAGGATGTTCATGTGCCTGAAGACTCACACTCAATGATTCAGGAACAGCTTCTTCCCCTCTGCCATCAGTGAGTAGGTTCAGGAGCCTGAAGACACACACTTAACGATTCAGGAACAGCTTCTTCCCTTTCGCCATCATGGAGGTGGTACAGGAGCCTGAAGACACACTCAACGATTCAGGAACAGCTTCTTCCTCTCTGCCATCAGGGAGGAGGTACAGGAGCCTCAGGACACACACTCAACGATTCAGGAACATCTTCTTCCCCTCTGCAATCAGGGAGGAGGTACAGGAGCCTGAAGACACACCCTCAATGATTAAGGAACATCTTCTTCCCCTCTGCCATCAGTGAGGAGGTACAGGAGCCTGAAGACACACACTCAGTGATTCAGGAACAGCTTCTTCCCCTCTGCCATCAGGGAGGATGTACAGGAGCCTGAGGACACACACTCAACGATTCAGGAACATCTTCTTCCCCTCTGCCATCAGGGAGGAGGTACAGGAGCCTGAGGACACACACTTAACGATTCAGGAACAGCTCCTTCACTTTCGCTATCAGGGAGGTGGTACAGGAGCCTGAAGACACACACTCAACGATTCAGGAACAGCTTCTTCCCCTCTACCATCAGGGAGGAGGTTCAGGAGCCTGAAGACACACACTCAATGATTCAGGAAAAGCTTCTTCCACTCGGCCATCAGGGAGGCGGTACAGGAGCCTGAAGACACACACTCAACGATTCAGGAACAGCTTCTTCCCCTCTGCCATCAGGGAGGATGTACAGAGCCCTGAAGACACACACTCAACGATTCAGGAACAGCTGCTTCCCCTCTTCCATCAGGGGGGAGATACAGGAGCCTGAAGACACACACTTAACGATTCAGGAACAGCTTCTTCCCTTTCGCTATCAGGGAGGTGGTACAGGAGCCTGAAGACACACACTCAACGATACAGGAACAACTTCTTCCTCTCTGCCATCAGGGAGGAGGTACAGGAGCCTGAAGACACACACTCAGTGATTCAGGAACAGCTTCTTCCCCTCTGCCATCAGGGAGGATGTACAGGAGCCTGAGGACACACACTCAACGATTCAGGAACATGTTCTTCCCCTCTACCATCAGGGAGGAGGTTCAGGAGCCTGAAGACACACACTCAACGATACAGGAACAACTTCTTCCTCTCTGCCATTAGGGAGGACGTACAGGAGCCTGAAGACACACACTTAACGATTCAGGAACAGCTTCTTCCCCTCTACCATCAGGGAGGAGGTTCAGGAGCCTGAAGACACACACTCAATGATTCAGGAACAGCTTCTTCCACTCGGCCATCAGGGAGGCGGTACAGGAGCCTGAAGACACACACTCAACGATTCAGGAACAGCTTCTTCCCCTCTGCCTTCAGGGAGGATGTTCATGTGCCTGAAGACTCACACTCAATGATTCAGGAACAGCTTCTTCCCCTCTGCCATCAGTGAGTAGGTTCAGGAGCCTGAAGACGCACACTCAACGATTCAGGAACAGCTTCTTCCACTCGGCCATCAGGGAGGAGGTACAGGAGCCTGAAGACGCACACTCAACGATTCAGGAACAGCTTCTTCCCCTCTGCCATCAGTGAGGAGGTACAGGAGCCTGAAGACACACACTCAGCGATTCAGGAACAGCTTCTTCCCTCTGCCATCAGGGAGGGGGTACAGGAGCCTGAAGACACACACTCAACGATTCAGGAAAAGCTTCTTCCCCTCTGCCATCAGGGAGGAGGTACAGGAGCCTGAAGACACACACTCAACGATTCAGGAACAGCTTCTTCTCCTTTGCCATCAGGGAGGATGTACAGGAGCCTGAAGACACACACTTAACGATTCAGGAACAGCTTCTTCCCTTTCGCCATCATGGAGGTGGTACATAAGCCTGAAGACACACTCAACGATTCAGGAACAGCTTCTTCCCCTCTGCCATCAGGGAGGAGGTACAGGAGCCTGAGGACACACACTCAACGATTCAGGATCATCTTCTTCCCCTCTGCCATCAGGGAGGACGTACGGGGCCTGAAGAGACACACTCGGTTATTCAGGAACAGCTGGTCCCCCTCTGCCATCAGGGAGGAGGTACAGGAGCCTGAAGACACACCCTCAATGATTCAGGAACATCTTCTTCCCCTCTGCCATCAGTGAGGATGTACAGGAGCCTGAAGACTCACACTCAACGATTCAGGAACAGCTTCTTCCCCTCTACCATCAGGGAGGAGGTACAGGAGCCTGAAGACGCACACTCAACGATTCAGGAACAGCTTCTTCCCCTCTGCCATCAGGGAGGAGGTTCAGGAGCCTGAAGACACACACTCAACGATTCAGGTACAGTTTCTTCCCCTCCGCCATCAGGGAGGAGGTTCCGGAGCCTGAAGACACACACTCAACGATTCAGGAACAGCTTCTTCCCCTTCGCCATCAAGGAGGAGGTACAGGAGCCTGAAGACACACACTCAACGATTCAGGAACAGCTTCTTCCCCTCTGCCATCAGGGAGGATGTACAGGAGCCTGAAGACACACACTCAACGATTCAGAAACAGCTTCTTCCCCTCTGCCATCAGGGAGGATGTACATGTGCCTGAATACACACACTCAGCGATTTAGGAACAGCTGCTTCCGCTCTGCCATCAGGGAGGGGGTACAGGAGCCTGAAGACACACACTCAACGATTCAGGAACAGCTTCTTCCTCTCTGCCATCAGGGAGCAGGTACAGGAGCCTGAAGACGCACACTCAACGATTCAGGAACAGCTTCTTCCCCTCTACCATCAGGGAGGAGGTACAGGAGCCTGAAGACCCACACTCAATGATTCAAGAACAGCTTCTTCCCCTCTGCCATCAGTGAGGAGGTACAGGAGCCTGAAGACGCACCCTCAACGATTCAGGAACAGCTTCTTCCCCTCTACCATCAGGGAGGAGGTACAGGAGCCTGAAGACGCACACTCAACGATTCAGGAACAGCTTCTTCCCCTCTACCATCAGGGAGGAGGTACAGGAGCCTGAAGACACACACTCAACGATTCAGGTACAACTTCTTCCCCTTCGCCATCAAGGAGGAGGTACAGGAGCCTGAAGGCACACACTCAACGATTCAGGAACAGCTTCTTCCCCTCTGCCATCAGGGAGGATGTACAGGAGCCTGAAGACACACACTCAACGATTCAGGAACAGCTTCTTCCTCTCTGCCATCAGGGAGGAGGTACAGGAGCCTGAGGACACACACTCAACGATTCAGGAACATCTTCTTCCCCTCTGCCATCAGGGAGGATGTACGGGGCCTGAAGAGACACACTCGGTTATTCAGGAACAGCTGGTCCCCCTCTGCCATCAGGGAGGAGGTACAGGAGCCTGAAGACACACACTCAATGATTCAGGAACATCTTCTTCCCCTCTGCCATCAGTGAGGAGGTACAGGAGCCTGAAGAGACACACTCGGTGATTCAGAAACAGCTGGTCCCCCTCTGCCATCAGGGAGGAGGTACAGGAGCTTGAAGACACACACTCAATGATTCAGGAACAGCTTCTTCCCCTCTGCCATCAGGGAGGGGGTACAGGAGCCTGAAGACACACACTCAATGATTCAAGAACAGCTTCTTCCCCTCCGCCATCAGGGAGGTGGTACAGGAGCCTGAAGACACACACTCAACGATTCAGGAACAGCTTCTTCCCCTCTGCCATCAGTGAGGAGGTACAGGAGCCTGAAGACACACACTCAATGATTCAAGAACAGCTTCTTCCCCTCTGCCATCAGGGAGGAGGTACAGGAGCCTGAAGTCACACACTCAATGATTCAGGAACAGCTTCTTCCCCTACGCCATCAGGGAGGTGGTACAGGAGCCTGAAGACACACACTCAATTACTCAAGAACAGCTTCTTCCCCTCTGCCATCAGTGAGGAGGTACAGGAGCCTGAAGACACACACTCAGTGATTCAGGAACTGCTTCTTCCCCTCTGCCATCAGGGAGGGGGTACAGGAGCCTGAAGACACACACTGAATGATTCAGGAACAGCTTCTTCCCCTCTGCCATCTGGGAGGAGGTACAGGAGACTGAAGACACACACTCAGCGATTCAGGAACAGCTTCTTCCGCTCTGCCAGCAGTTAGGAGGTATAGGAGCCTGAAGACACACACTCAATGATTCAGGAACAGCTTCTTCCCCTCTGCCATCAGGGAGGATGTACAGGAGCCTGAAGACACACACTCAACGATTCAGGAACAGCTTCTTCCTCTCTGCCATCAGGGAGGAGGTACAGGAGCCTGAAGACACACACTTAACGATTCAGGAACAGCTTCTTCCCTTTCGCCATCATGGAGGTGGTACAGGAGCCTGAAGACACACTCAACGATTCAGGAACAGCTTCTTCCTCTCTGCCATCAGGGAGGAGGTACAGGAGCCTCAGGACACACACTCAACGATTCAGGAACATCTTCTTCCCCTCTGCAATCAGGGAGGAGGTACAGGAGCCTGAAGACACACCCTCAATGATTAAGGAACATCTTCTTCCCCTCTGCCATCAGTGAGGAGGTACAGGAGCCTGAAGACACACACTCAGTGATTCAGGAACAGCTTCTTCCCCTCTGCCATCAGGGAGGATGTACAGGAGCCTGAGGACACACACTCAACGATTCAGGAACATCTTCTTCCCCTCTGCCATCAGGGAGGAGGTACAGGAGCCTGAGGACACACACTTAACGATTCAGGAACAGCTCCTTCACTTTCGCCATCAGGGAGGTGGTACAGGAGCCTGAAGACGCACACTCAGTGATTCAGGAACAGCTTCTTCCACTCGGCCATCAGGGAGGAGGTTCAGGAGCCTGAAGACACACACTCAATGATTCAGGAACAGCTTCTTCCACTCGGCCATCAGGGAGGCGGTACAAGAGCCTGAAGACACACACTCAACGATTCAGGAACAGCTTCTTCCCGTCTGCCTTCAGGGAGGATGTTCATGTGCCTGAAGACTCACACTCAATGATTCAGGAACAGCTTCTTCCCCTCTGCCATCAGTGAGTAGGTTCAGGAGCCTGAAGACACACACTTAACGATTCAGGAACAGCTTCTTCCCTTTCGCCATCTTGGAGGTGGTACAGGAGCCTGAAGACACACTCAACGATTCAGGAACAGCTTCTTCCTCTCTGCCATCAGGGAGGAGGTACAGGAGCCTCAGGACACACACTCAACGATTCAGGAACATCTTCTTCCCCTCTGCAATCAGGGAGGAGGTACAGGAGCCTGAAGACACACCCTCAATGATTAAGGAACATCTTCTTCCCCTCTGCCATCAGTGAGGAGGTACAGGAGCCTGAAGACACACACTCAGTGATTCAGGAACAGCTTCTTCCCCTCTGCCATCAGGGAGGATGTACAGGAGCCTGAGGACACACACTCAACGATTCAGGAACATCTTCTTCCCCTCTGCCATCAGGGAGGAGGTACAGGAGCCTGAGGACACACACTTAACGATTCAGGAACAGCTCCTTCACTTTCGCTATCAGGGAGGTGGTACAGGAGCCTGAAGACGCACACTCAACGATTCAGGAACAGCTTCTTCCCCTCTACCATCAGGGAGGAGGTTCAGGAGCCTGAAGACACACACTCAATGATTCAGGAACAGCTTCTTCCACTCGGCCATCAGGGAGGCGGTACAGGAGCCTGAAGACACACACTCAACGATTCAGGAACAGCTTCTTCCCCTCTGCCATCAGGGAGGATGTACAGAGCCCTGAAGACACACACTCAACGATTCAGGAACAGCTGCTTCCCCTCTTCCATCAGGGGGGAGATACAGGAGCCTGAAGACACACACTTAACGATTCAGGAACAGCTTCTTCCCTTTCGCTATCAGGGAGGTGGTACAGGAGCCTGAAGACACACACTCAACGATACAGGAACAACTTCTTCCTCTCTGCCATCAGGGAGGAGGTACAGGAGCCTGAAGACACACACTCAGTGATTCAGGAACAGCTTCTTCCCCTCTGCCATCAGGGAGGATGTACAGGAGCCTGAGGACACACACTCAACGATTCAGGAACATGTTCTTCCCCTCTGCCATTAGGGAGGACGTACAGGAGCCTGAAGACACACACTTAACGATTCAGGAACAGCTTCTTCCCCTCTACCATCAGGGAGGAGGTTCAGGAGCCTGAAGACACACACTCAATGATTCAGGAACAGCTTCTTCCACTCGGCCATCAGGGAGGCGGTACAGGAGCCTGAAGACACACACTCAACGATTCAGGAACAGCTTCTTCCCCTCTGCCTTCAGGGAGGATGTTCATGTGCCTGAAGACTCACACTCAATGATTCAGGAACAGCGTCTTCCCCTCTGCCATCAGTGAGTAGGTTCAGGAGCCTGAAGACACACACTCAACGATTCAGGAACAGCTTCTTCCACTCGGCCATCAGGGAGGAGGTACAGGAGCCTGAAGACGCACACTCAACGATTCAGGAACAGCTTCTTCCCTCTGCCATCAGGGAGGGGGTACAGGAGCCTGAAGACACACACTCAACGATTCAGGAAAAGCTTCTTCCCCTCTGCCATCAGGGAGGAGGTACAGGAGCCTGAAGACACACACTCAACGATTCAGGAACAGCTTCTTCTCCTTTGCCATCAGGGAGGATGTACAGGAGCCTGAAGACACACACTTAACGATTCAGGAACAGCTTCTTCCCTTTCGCCATCATGGAGGTGGTACATAAGCCTGAAGACACACTCAACGATTCAGGAACAGCTTCTTCCCCTCTGCCATCAGGGAGGAGGTACAGGAGCCTGAGGACACACACTCAACGATTCAGGATCATCTTCTTCCCCTCTGCCATCAGGGAGGACGTACGGGGCCTGAAGAGACACACTCGGTTATTCAGGAACAGCTGGTCCCCCTCTGCCATCAGGGAGGAGGTACAGGAGCCTGAAGACACACCCTCAATGATTCAGGAACATCTTCTTCCCCTCTGCCATCAGTGAGGATGTACAGGAGCCTGAAGACTCACACTCAACGATTCAGGAACAGCTTCTTCCCCTCTACCATCAGGGAGGAGGTACAGGAGCCTGAAGACGCACACTCAACGATTCAGGAACAGCTTCTTCCCCTCTGCCATCAGGGAGGAGGTTCAGGAGCCTGAAGACACACACTCAACGATTCAGGTACAGTTTCTTCCCCTCCGCCATCAGGGAGGAGGTTCCGGAGCCTGAAGACACACACTCAACGATTCAGGAACAGCTTCTTCCCCTTCGCCATCAAGGAGGAGGTACAGGAGCCTGAAGACACACACTCAACGATTCAGGAACAGCTTCTTCCCCTCTGCCATCAGGGAGGATGTACAGGAGCCTGAAGACACACACTCAACGATTCAGAAACAGCTTCTTCCCCTCTGCCATCAGGCAGGATGTACATGTGCCTGAATACACACACTCAGCGATTTAGGAACAGCTGCTTCCGCTCTGCCATCAGGGAGGGGGTACAGGAGCCTGAAGACACACACTCAACGATTCAGGAACAGCTTCTTCCTCTCTGCCATCAGGGAGGAGGTACAGGAGCCTGAAGACGCACACTCAACGATTCAGGAACAGCTTCTTCCCCTCTACCATCAGGGAGGAGGTACAGGAGCCTGAAGACCCACACTCAATGATTCAAGAACAGCTTCTTCCCCTCTGCCATCAGTGAGGAGGTACAGGAGCCTGAAGACGCACACTCAACGATTCAGGAACAGCTTCTTCCCCTCTACCATCAGGGAGGAGGTACAGGAGCCTGAAGACGCACACTCAACGATTCAGGAACAGCTTCTTCCCCTCTACCATCAGGGAGGAGGTACAGGAGCCTGAAGACACACACTCAACGATTCAGGTACAACTTCTTCCCCTTCGCCATCAAGGAGGAGGTACAGGAGCCTGAAGACACACACTCAACGATTCAGGAACAGCTTCTTCCCCTCTGCCATCAGGGAGGATGTACAGGAGCCTGAAGACACACACTCAACGATTCAGGAACAGCTTCTTCCTCTCTGCCATCAGGGAGGAGGTACAGGAGCCTGAGGACACACACTCAACGATTCAGGAACATCTTCTTCCCCTCTGCCATCAGGGAGGATGTACGGGGCCTGAAGAGACACACTCGGTTATTCAGGAACAGCTGGTCCCCCTCTGCCATCAGGGAGGAGGTACAGGAGCTTGAAGACACACACTCAATGATTCAGGAACAGCTTCTTCCGCTCTGCCATCAGGGAGGGGGTACAGGAGCCTGAAGACACACACTCAATGATTCAAGAACAGCTTCTTCCCCTCCGCCATCAGGGAGGTGGTACAGGAGCCTGAAGACACACACTCAACGATTCAGGAACAGCTTCTTCCCCTCTGCCATCAGTGAGGAGGTACAGGAGCCTGAAGACACACACTCAATGATTCAAGAACAGCTTCTTCCCCTCTGCCATCAGGGAGGAGGTACAGGAGCCTGAAGTCACACACTCAATGATTCAGGAACAGCTTCTTCCACTACGCCATCAGGGAGGTGGTACAGGAGCCTGAAGACACACACTCAATTACTCAAGAACAGCTTCTTCCCCTCTGCCATCAGTGAGGAGGTACAGGAGCCTGAAGACACACACTCAGTGATTCAGGAACTGCTTCTTCCCCTCTGCCATCAGGGAGGGGGTACAGGAGCCTGAAGACACACACTGAATGATTCAGGAACAGCTTCTTCCCCTCTGCCATCTGGGAGGAGGTACAGGAGACTGAAGACACACACTCAGCGATTCAGGAACAGCTTCTTCCGCTCTGCCAGCAGTTAGGAGGTATAGGAGCCTGAAGACACACACTCAATGATTCAGGAACAGCTTCTTCCCCTCTGCCATCAGGGAGGATGTACAGGAGCCTGAAGACACACACTCAACGATTCAGGAACAGCTTCTTCCTCTCTGCCATCAGGGAGGAGGTACAGGAGCCTGAGGACACACACTCAACGATTCAGGAACATCTTCTTCCCCTCTGCCATCAGGGAGGATGTACGGGGCCTGAAGAGACACACTCGGTTATTCAGGAACAGCTGGTCCCCCTCTGCCATCAGGGAGGAGGTACAGGAGCCTGAAGACACACACTCAATGATTCAGGAACATCTTCTTCCCCTCTGCCATCAGTGAGGAGGTACAGGAGCCTGAAGAGACACACTCGGTGATTCGGAAACAGCTGGTCCCCCTCTGCCATCAGGGAGGAGGTACAGGAGCTTGAAGACACACACTCAATGATTCAGGAACAGCTTCTTCCCCTCTGCCATCAGGGAGGGGGTACAGGAGCCTGAAGACACACACTCAATGATTCAAGAACAGCTTCTTCCCCTCCGCCATCAGGGAGGTGGTACAGGAGCCTGAAGACACACACTCAACGATTCAGGAACAGCTTCTTCCCCTCTGCCATCAGTGAGGAGGTACAGGAGCCTGAAGACACACACTCAATGATTCAAGAACAGCTTCTTCCCCTCTGCCATCAGGGAGGAGGTACAGGAGCCTGAAGTCACACACTCAATGATTCAGGAACAGCTTCTTCCCCTACGCCATCAGGGAGGTGGTACAGGAGCCTGAAGACACACACTCAATTACTCAAGAACAGCTTCTTCCCCTCTGCCATCAGTGAGGAGGTACAGGAGCCTGAAGACACACACTCAGTGATTCAGGAACTGCTTCTTCCCCTCTGCCATCAGGGAGGGGGTACAGGAGCCTGAAGACACACACTGAATGATTCAGGAACAGCTTCTTCCCCTCTGCCATCTGGGAGGAGGTACAGGAGACTGAAGACACACACTCAGCGATTCAGGAACAGCTTCTTCCGCTCTGCCAGCAGTTAGGAGGTATAGGAGCCTGAAGACACACACTCAATGATTCAGGAACAGCTTCTTCCCCTCTGCCATCAGGGAGGATGTACAGAGCCCTGAAGACACACACTCAACGATTCAGGAACAGCTGCTTCCCCTCTTCCATCAGGGGGGAGATACAGGAGCCTGAAGACACACACTTAACGATTCAGGAACAGCTTCTTCCCTTTCGCTATCAGGGAGGTGGTACAGGAGCCTGAAGACACACACTCAACGATACAGGAACAACTTCTTCCTCTCTGCCATCAGGGAGGAGGTACAGGAGCCTGAAGACACACACTCAGTGATTCAGGAACAGCATCTTCCCCTCTGCCATCAGGGAGGATGTACAGGAGCCTGAGGACACACACTCAACGATTCAGGAACATCTTCTTCCCCTCTGCCATCAGGGAGGAGGTACAGGAGCCTGAAGAAACACACTTCACGATTCAGGAACAGCTCCTTCCCTTTCGCTATCAGGGAGGTGGTACAGGAGCCTGAAGACGCACACTCAACGATTCAGGAACAGCTTCTTCCTCTCTGCCATCAGGGAGGAGGTACAGGAGCTTGAAGACGCACACTCAACGATTCAGGAACAGCTTCTTCCCCCTTCGCCATCAGGGAGGAGGTTCAGGAGCCTGAAGACGCACACTCAACGATTCAGGAACAGCTTCTTCCCCTCTACCATCAGGGAGGAGGTACAGGAGCCTGAAGACACACACTCAATGATTCAAGAACAGCTTCTTCCCCTCTGCCATCAGGGAGGAGGTACAGGAGCCTGAAGACGCACACTCAACGATTCAGGAACAGCTTCTTCCCCTCCGCCATCAGGGAGGAGCTACAGGAGCCTGAAGACACACACTCAACGATTCAGGTACAGCTTCTTCCCTTCGCCATCAGGGAGGAGGTTCAGGAGCCTGAAGACACACACTCAACGATTCAGGTACAACTTCTTCCCCTTCGCCATCAAGTAGGAGGTACAGGAGCCTGAAGACACACACTCAATGATTCAGGAACAGCTTCTTCCCCTCTGCCATCAGGGAGGATGTACAGGAGCCTGAAGACACACACTCAACGATTCAGGAACAGCTTCTTACCCTGTGCCATCAGGGAGGAGGTGCAGGAGCCTGATGACGCACTCTCAACGATTCAGGAACATCTTCTTCCCCTCTGCCATCAGGGAGGATGTACGGGGCCTGAAGAGACACACTCGGTGATTCAGAAACAGCTGGTCCCCCTCTGCCATCAGGGAGGAGGTACAGGAGCTTGAAGACACACACTCAATGATTCAGGAACAGCTTCTTCCCCTCTGCCATCAGTGAGGAGATACAGGAGCCTGATGACGCACACTCAACAATTCAGGAACTGCTTCTTCCCCTCTGCCATCAGGGAGGTGGTACAGGAGCCTGAAGACACACAATCAACGATTCTGGAACAGTTTCTCCCTCATCCTGATCAGGGAGGAGGTACTGGAGCTTGCAGACACACACACAACGATTCAGGAACAGCTACTTCCCCTCTGCCATCAGTGAGGAGGTACAGGGGCCTGAAGACACACACTCAACGATTAAGGAACAGCTTCTTTCCCTCTGCGATAGGGAGGAGGTACAGAAGCCTGAACAGACATACTCAGTGATTCAGGAACATCTGCTCCCCCTGTGCCATCAGTGAGGAGATACAGGAGCCTGAAGACGCACACTCAGCGAATCAGGAACAGCTTCTCCCCCTCCGCCATCAGGGAGGATGTACAGGAGCCTGAGACACACAATCTACGATTCAGGAACAGTGTCTCCTCCTTCCCCATAAGGGAGGATGTACATGTGCCTGAAGACACACACTCAATGACTCAGGAACAGCTTCTTCCCCTCTGCCACCAGGGAGGAGGTACAGGAGCCTGAAGACACACACTCAACGATTCAGGAACAGCTTCTTCCCCTCTGCCACCAGGGAGGAGGTACAGGAGCCTGAAGACACACACTCAACGATTCAGGAACAGCTTCTTCCCCTTCGCCATCAGGGAGAAGGTACAGGAGCCTGAAGACAGAGACACAACGATTCAGGAACAGCTTCTTCCCTTTCGCTATCAGGGTGGTGGTACAGGAGCCTGAATACACACACTCAACGATTCAGGAACAGCTTCTTCCTCTCTGCCATCAGGGAGGAGGTACAGGAGCCTGAAGACACACACTCAGTGATTCAGGAACATCTTCTTCCTCTCTGCCATCAGGGAGGATGTACGGCGCCTGAAGATACACACTCGGTGATTCAGGAACAGCTGGTCCCCCTCTGCCATCAGGGAGGAGATACAGGAGCCTAAAGACACACACTCAACATTTCAGGAACAGCTTCTTACCCTCTGCCATCAGGGAGGAGGTACAGGAGCCTGAAGACACACAATCAACGATTCAGGAACAGTTTCTCCCTCCTCCCGATCAGGGAGGAGGTACTGGAGCTTGCAGACACACACACAATGATTCAGGAACTGCTTCTTCCCCTCTGACATCAGGGAGGAGGTACAGGAGCGTGAATACATACACTCAACGATTCAGGAACAGCTTCTTCCCCTTCGCCATCAGGGAGAAGGTACAGGAGCTTGAAGACACACACTCAACGATTCAGGAACAGCTTCTTTCCCTCTGTCATCAGGGAGGAGGTACAGGGGCCTGAACACACACACTCAACGATTCAAGAGCAGCTTCTTCCCTCTGCCATCAGGGAGGATGTACAGGAGCCTAAAGACACACAATCTATGATTCAGGAACAGTGTCTCCTCCTTCCCCATCAGGGGGGATGTACATGTGCCTGAAGACACACACTCAACGATTCAGGAACAGCTTCTTCCCCTCCGCCATCAGTGAGGAGGTACAGGAGCCTGAAGACACACACTGAATGATTCAGGAACAGCTTCTTCCCCTCTGCCATCTGGGAGGAGGTACAGGAGACTGAAGACACACACTCAGCGATTCAGGAACAGCTTCTTCCCCTCTGCCAGCAGGGAGGAGGTATAGGAGCCTGAAGACACACACTCAATGATTCAGGAACAGCTTCTTCCTCTCTGCCATCTGGGAGGAGGTACATGTGCCTGAAGACGCACACTCAGCGAATCAGGAACAGCTTCTCCCCCTCCGGCATCAGGGAGGGGGTATTGGAGCCTGAATACACACACTCTGCAATTTAGGAACAGCTTCTTCACCTCTGCCATCAGGGAGGGGGTACAGGAGCCTGAAGACACACACTCAATGATTCAGGAACAGCTTCTTCCCCTCCGCCATCAGGGAGGTGGTACTGGAGCCTGAAGACACACACTCAACGATTCAGGAACAGCTTCTTCCCCTCTGCCATCAGGGAGGGGGTACAGGAGCCTGAAGACACACACTCAATGATTCAAGAACAGCTTCTTCCCCTCCGCCATCAGGGAGGTGGTACAGGAGCCTGAAGACACACACTCAATGGTTCAAGAACAGCTTCTTCCCCTCTGCCATCAGGGAGGAGGTACAGGAGCCTGAAGTCACACACTCAATGATTCAGGAACAGCTTCTTCCCCTACGCCATCAGGGAGGTGGTACAGGAGCCTGAAGACACACACTCAATTACTCAAGAACAGCTTCTTCCCCTCTGCCATCAGTGAGGAGGTACAGGAGCCTGAAGACGCACACTCAACGATTCAGGAACAGCTTCTTCCCCTCTGCCATCAGGGAGGAGGTACAGGAGCCTGAAGACACACACTCAATGATTCAAGAACAGCTTCTTCCACTCTGCCATCAGTGAGGAGGTACAGGAGCCTGAAGTTACACACTCAATGATTCAGGAACAGCTTCTTCCCCTCTGCCATCTGGGAGGAGGTACAGGAGACTGAACACACACACTCAACGATTCAGGAACAGCTTCTTCCCGTCCACCATCAGAGAGGAGATACAGGAGCCTGAAGACGCACACTCAGTAATTCAGGAACAGCTTCCTCCCCTCTGCCATCAGGGAGGATGTACAGGGGCCTGAAGACACACACTCAACGATTCAGGAACAGCTTCTTCCCCTGTGCCATCAGGGAGGATGTACAGGAGCCTGAAGAGACACACTCAACGATTCAGGAACAGCTGTTTCCCCTCTGCCATCAGGGGGGAGATACAGGAGCCTGAAGACGCACACTCAACGATTCAGGAACAGCTTCTTCCCCTCTGCCATCAGGGAGGAGGTTCAGGAGCCTGAAGACACACACTCAACGATTCAGGTACAGTTTCTTCCCCTCCGCCATCAGGGAGGAGGTTCCGGAGCCTGAAGACACACACTCAACGATTCAGGAACAGCTTCTTCCCCTTCGCCATCAAGGAGGAGGTACAGGAGCCTGAAGACACACACTCAACGATTCAGGAACAGCTTCTTCCCCTCTGCCATCAGGGAGGATGTACAGGAGCCTGAAGACACACACTCAACGATTCAGGAACAGCTTCTTCCCCTCTGCCATCAGGGAGGATGTACATGTGCCTGAATACACACACTCAGCGATTTAGGAACAGCTGCTTCCGCTCTGCCATCAGGGAGGGGGTACAGGAGCCTGAAGACACACACTCAACGATTCAGGAACAGCTTCTTCCTCTCTGCCATCAGGGAGGAGGTACAGGAGCCTGAAGACGCACACTCAACGATTCAGGAACAGCTTCTTCCCCTCTACCATCAGGGAGGTGGTACAGGACCCTGAAGACCCACACTCAATGATTCAAGAACAGCTTCTTCCCCTCTGCCATCAGTGAGGAGGTACAGGAGCCTGAAGACGCACACTCAACGATTCAGGAACAGCTTCTTCCCCTCTACCATCAGGGAGGAGGTACAGGAGCCTGAAGACGCACAGTCAACGATTCAGGAACAGCTTCTTCCCCTCTACCATCAGGGAGGAGGTACAGGAGCCTGAAGACACACACTCAACGATTCAGGAACAGCTTCTTCCTCTCTGCCATCAGGGAGGAGGTACAGGAGCCTGAGGACACACACTCAACGATTCAGGAACATCTTCTTCCCCTCTGCCATCAGGGAGGATGTACGGGGCCTGAAGAGACACACTCGGTTATTCAGGAACAGCTGGTCCCCCTCTGCCATCATGGAGGAGGTACAGGAGCCTGAAGACACACACTCAATGAATCAGGAACATCTTCTTCCCCTCTGCCATCAGTGAGGAGGTACAGGAGCCTGAAGAGACACACTCGGTGATTCAGAAACAGCTGGTCCCCCTCTGCCATCAGGGAGGAGGTACAGGAGCTTGAAGACACACACTCAATGATTCAGGAACAGCTTCTTCCCCTCTGCCATCAGGGAGGTGGTACAGGAGCCTGAAGACACACACTCAATGATTCAAGAACAGCTTCTTCCCCTCCGCCATCAGGGAGGTGGTACAGGAGCCTGAAGACACACACTCAACGATTCAGGAACAGCTTCTTCACCTCTGCCATCAGTGAGGAGGTACAGGAGCCTGAAGACACACACTCAATGATTCAAGAACAGCTTCTTCCCCTCTGCCATCAGGGAGGAGGTACAGGAGCCTGAAGTCACACACTCAATAATTCAGGAACAGCTTCTTCCCCTACGCCATCAGGGAGGTGGTACAGGAGCCTGAAGACACACACTCAATTACTCAAGAACAGCTTCTTCCCCTCTGCCATCAGTGAGGAGGTACAGGAGCCTGAAGACACACACTCAGTGATTCAGGAACTGCTTCTTCCCCTCTGCCATCAGGGAGGGGGTACAGGAGCCTGAAGACACACACTGAATGATTCAGGAACAGCTTCTTCCCCTCTGCCATCTGGGAGGAGGTACAGGAGACTGAAGACACACACTCAGCGATTCAGGAACAGCTTCTTCCGCTCTGCCAGCAGTTAGGAGGTATAGGAGCCTGAAGACACACACTCAATGATTCAGGAACAGCTTCTTCCCCTCTGCCATCAGGGAGGATGTACAGAGCCCTGAAGACACACACTCAACGATTCAGGAACAGCTGCTTCCCCTCTTCCATCAGGGGGGAGATACAGGAGCCTGAAGACACACACTTAACGATTCAGGAACAGCTTCTTCCCTTTCGCTATCAGGGAGGTGGTACAGGAGCCTGAAGACACACACTCAACGATACAGGAAAAACTTCTTCCTCTCTGCCATCAGGGAGGAGGTACAGGAGCCTGAAGACACACACTCAGTGATTCAGGAACAGCTTCTTCCCCTCTGCCATCAGGGAGGATGTACAGGAGCCTGAGGACACACACTCAACGATTCAGGAACATCTTCTTCCCCTCTGCCATCAGGGAGGAGGTACAGGAGCCTGAAGAAACACACTTCACGATTCAGGAACAGCTCCTTCCCTTTCGCTATCAGGGAGGTGGTACAGGAGCCTGAAGACGCACACTCAACGATTCAGGAACAGCTTCTTCCTCTCTGCCATCAGGGAGGAGGTACAGGAGCCTGAAGACGCACACTCAACGATTTAGGAACAGCTTCTTCCCCACTACCATCAGGGAGGAGGTACAGGAGCCTGAAGACGCACACTCAACGATTCAGGAACAGCTTCTTCCCCCTTCGCCATCAGGGAGGAGGTTCAGGAGCCTGAAGACGCACACTCAACGATTCAGGAACAGCTTCTTCCCCTCTACCATCAGGGAGGAGGTACAGGAGCCTGAAGACACACACTCAATGATTCAAGAACAGCTTCTTCCCCTCTGCCATCAGTGAGGAGGTACAGGAGCCTGAAGACGCACACTCAACGATTCAGGAACAGCTTCTTCCCCTCTACCATCAGGGAGGAGGTACAGGAGCCTGAAGACGCACACTCAACGATTCAGGAACAGCTTCTTCCCCTCCGCCATCAGGGAGGAGCTACAGGAGCCTGAAGACACACACTCAACGATTCAGGTACAGCTTCTTCCCTTCGCCATCAGGGAGGAGGTTCAGGAGCCTGAAGACACACACTCAACGATTCAGGTACAACTTCTTCCCCTTCGCCATCAAGGAGGAGGTACAGGAGCCTGAAGACACACACTCAATGATTCAGGAACAGCTTCTTCCCCTCTGCCATCAGGGAGGCTGTACAGGAGCCTGAAGACACACACTCAACGATTCAGGAACAGCTTCTTACCCTCTGCCATCAGGGAGGAGGTGCAGGAGCCTGATGACGCACTCTCAACGATTCAGGAACATCTTCTTCCCCTCTGCCATCAGGGAGGATGTACGGGGCCTGAAGAGACACACTCGGTGATTCAGAAACAGCTGGTCCCCCTCTGCCATCAGGGAGGAGGTACAGGAGCTTGAAGACACACACTCAATGATTCAGGAACAGCTTCTTCCCCTCTGCCATCAGTGAGGAGATACAGGAGCCTGATGACGCACACCCAACAATTCAGGAACTGCTTCTTCCCCTCTGCCATCAGGGAGGTGGTACAGGAGCCTGAAGACACACAATCAACGATTCTGGAACAGTTTCTCCCTCATCCTGATCAGGGAGGAGGTACTGGAGCTTGCAGACACACACACAACGATTCAGGAACAGCTACTTCCCCTCTGCCATCAGTGAGGAGGTACAGGGGCCTGAAGACACACACTCAACGATTAAGGAACAGCTTCTTTCCCTCTGCGATAGGGAGGAGGTACAGAAGCCTGAACAGACATACTCAGTGATTCAGGAACATCTGCTCCCCCTGTGCCATCAGTGAGGAGATACAGGAGCCTGAAGACGCACACTCAGCGAATCAGGAACAGCTTCTCCCCCTCCGCCATCAGGGAGGATGTACAGGAGCCTGAGACACACAATCTACGATTCAGGAACAGTGTCTCCTCCTTCCCCATAAGGGAGGATTTACATGTGCCTGAAGACACACACTCAATGACTCAGGAACAGCTTCTTCCCCTCTGCCACCAGGGAGGAGGTACAGGAGCCTGAAGACACACACTCAATGATTCAGGAACAGCTTCTTCCCCTACGCCATCAGGGAGGTGGTACAGGAGCCTGAAGACACACACTCAATTACTCAAGAACAGCTTCTTCCCCTCTGCCATCAGTGAGGAGGTACAGGAGCCTGAAGACACACACTCAGTGATTCAGGAACAGCTTCTTCCCTTTCGCTATCAGGGTGGTGGTACAGGAGCCTGAATACACACACTCAACGATTCAGGAACAGCTTCTTCCTCTCTGCCATCAGGGAGGAGGTACAGGAGCCTGAAGACACACACTCAACGATTCAGGAACAGCTTCTTCCCCTCTGCCATCAAGGAGGAGGTACAGGAGCCTGAAGACACACACTCAGCGATTCAGGAACAGCTTCTTCCCCTCTGCCATCAGGGAGGATGTACAGAGCCCTGAAGACACACACTCAACGATTCAGGAACAGCTGCTTCCCCTCTTCCATCAGGGGGGAGATACAGGAGCCTGAAGACACACACTTAACGATTCAGGAACAGCTTCTTCCCTTTCGCTATCAGGGAGGTGGTACAGGAGCCTGAAGACACACACTCAACGATACAGGAACAACTTCTTCCTCTCTGCCATCAGGGAGGAGGTACAGGAGCCTGAAGACACACACTCAGTGATTCAGGAACAGCTTCTTCCCCTCTGCCATCAGGGAGGATGTACAGGAGCCTGAGGACACACACTCAACGATTCAGGAACATCTTCTTCCCCTCTGCCATCAGGGCGGAGGTACAGGAGCCTGAAGAAACACACTTCACGATTCAGGAACAGCTCCTTCCCTTTCGCTATCAGGGAGGTGGTACAGGAGCCTGAAGACGCACACTCAACGATTCAGGAACAGCTTCTTCCTCTCTGCCATCAGGGAGGAGGTACAGGAGCCTGAAGACGCACACTCAACGATTTAGGAACAGCTTCTTCCCCACTACCATCAGGGAGGAGGTACAGGAGCCTGAAGACGCACACTCAACGATTCAGGAACAGCTTCTTCCCCCTTCGCCATCAGGGAGGAGGTTCAGGAGCCTGAAGACGCACACTCAACGATTCAGGAACAGCTTCTTCCCCTCTACCATCAGGGAGGAGGTACAGGAGCCTGAAGACACACACTCAATGATTCAAGAACAGCTTCTTCCCCTCTGCCATCAGTGAGGAGGTACAGGAGCCTGAAGACGCACACTCAACGATTCAGGAACAGCTTCTTCCCCTCTACCATCAGGGAGGAGGTACAGGAGCCTGAAGACGCACACTCAACGATTCAGGAACAGCTTCTTCCCCTCCGCCATCAGGGAGGAGCTACAGGAGCCTGAAGACACACACTCAACGATTCAGGTACAGCTTCTTCCCTTCGCCATCAGGGAGGAGGTTCAGGAGCCTGAAGACACACACTCAACGATTCAGGTACAACTTCTTCCCCTTCGCCATCAAGGAGGAGGTACAGGAGCCTGAAGACACACACTCAATGATTCAGGAACAGCTTCTTCCCCTCTGCCATCAGGGAGGATGTACAGGAGCCTGAAGACACACACTCAACGATTCAGGAACAGCTTCTTACCCTCTGCCATCAGGGAGGAGGTGCAGGAGCCTGATGACGCACTCTCAACGATTCAGGAACATCTTCTTCCCCTCTGCCATCAGGGAGGATGTACGGGGCCTGAAGAGACACACTCGGTGATTCAGAAACAGCTGGTCCGCCTCTGCCATCAGGGAGGAGGTACAGGAGCTTGAAGACACACACTCAATGATTCAGGAACAGCTTCTTCCCCTCTGCCATCAGTGAGGAGATACAGGAGCCTGATGACGCACACCCAACAATTCAGGAACTGCTTCTTCCCCTCTGCCATCAGGGAGGTGGTACAGGAGCCTGAAGACACACAATCAACGATTCTGGAACAGTTTCTCCCTCATCCTGATCAGGGAGGAGGTACTGGAGCTTGCAGACACACACACAACGATTCAGCAACAGCTACTTCCCCTCTGCCATCAGTGAGGAGGTACAGGGGCCTGAAGACACACACTCAACGATTAAGGAACAGCTTCTTTCCCTCTGCGATAGGGAGGAGGTACAGAAGCCTGAACAGACATACTCAGTGATTCAGGAACATCTGCTCCCCCTGTGCCATCAGTGAGGAGATACAGGAGCCTGAAGACGCACACTCAGCGAATCAGGAACAGCTTCTCCCCCTCCGCCATCAGGGAGGATGTACAGGAGCCTGAGACACACAATCTACGATTCAGGAACAGTGTCTCCTCCTTCCCCATAAGGGAGGATGTACATGTGCCTGAAGACACACACTCAATGACTCAGGAACAGCTTCTTCCCCTCTGCCACCAGGGAGGAGGTACAGGAGCCTGAAGACACACACTCAACGATTCAGGAACAGCTTCTTCCCCTCTGCCACCAGGGAGGAGGTACAGGAGCCTGAAGACACACACTCAACGATTCAGGAACAGCTTCTTCCCCTTCGCCATCAGGGAGAAGGTACAGGAGCCTGAAGACACAGACACAACGATTCAGGAACAGCTTCTTCCCTTTCGCTATCAGGGTGGTGGTACAGGAGCCTGAATACACACACTCAACGATTCAGGAACAGCTTCTTCCTCTCTGCCATCAGGGAGGAGGTACAGGAGCCTGAAGACACACACTCAACGATTCAGGAACAGCTTCTTCCCCTCTGCCATCAAGGAGGAGGTACAGGAGCCTGAAGACACACACTCAGCGATTCAGGAACAGCTTCTTCCCCTCTGCCATCTGGGAGGAGGTACAGGAGACTGAAGACACACACTCAGCGATTCAGGAACAGCTTCTTCCGCTCTGCCAGCAGTTAGGAGGTATAGGAGCCTGAAGACACACACTCAATGATTCAGGAACAGCTTCTTCCCCTCTGCCATCAGGGAGGATGTACAGAGCCCTGAAGACACACACTCAACGATTCAGGAACAGCTGCTTCCCCTCTTCCATCAGGGGGGAGATACAGGAGCCTGAAGACACACACTTAACGATTCAGGAACAGCTTCTTCCCTTTCGCTATCAGGGAGGTGGTACAGGAGCCTGAAGACACACACTCAACGATACAGGAACAACTTCTTCCTCTCTGCCATAAGGGAGGAGGTACAGGAGCCTGAAGACACACACTCAGTGATTCAGGAACAGCTTCTTCCCCTCTGCCATCAGGGAGGATGTACAGGAGCCTGAGGACACACACTCAACGATTCAGGAACATCTTCTTCCCCTCTGCCATCAGGGAGGAGGTACAGGAGCCTGAAGAAACAAACTTCACGATTCAGGAACAGCTCCTTCCCTTTCGCTATCAGGGAGGTGGTACAGGAGCCTGAAGACGCACACTCAACGATTCAGGAACAGCTTCTTCCTCTCTGCCATCAGGGAGGAGGTACAGGAGCCTGAAGACGCACACTCAACGATTTAGGAACAGCTTCTTCCCCACTACCATCAGGGAGGAGGTACAGCAGCCTGAAGACGCACACTCAACGATTCAGGAACAGCTTCTTCCCCCTTCGCCATCAGGGAGGAGGTTCAGGAGCCTGAAGACGCACACTCAACGATTCAGGAACAGCTTCTTCCCCTCTACCATCAGGGAGGAGGTACAGGAGCCTGAAGACACACACTCAATGATTCAAGAACAGCTTCTTCCCCTCTGCCATCAGTGAGGAGGTACAGGAGCCTGAAGACGCACACTCAACGATTCAGGAACAGCTTCTTCCCCTCTACCATCAGGGAGGAGGTACAGGAGCCTGAAGACGCACACTCAACGATTCAGGAACAGCTTCTTCCCCTCCGCCATCAGGGAGGAGCTACAGGAGCCTGAAGACACACACTCAACGATTCAGGTACAGCTTCTTCCCTTCGCCATCAGGGAGGAGGTTCAGGAGCCTGAAGACACACACTCAACGATTCTGGAACAGTTTCTCCCTCATCCTGATCAGGGAGGAGGTACTGGAGCTTGCAGACACACACACAACGATTCAGGAACAGCTACTTCCCCTCTGCCATCAGTGAGGAGGTACAGGGGCCTGAAGACACACACTCAACGATTAAGGAACAGCTTCTTTCCCTCTGCGATAGGGAGGAGGTACAGAAGCCTGAACAGACATAATCAGTGATTCAGGAACATCTGCTCCCCCTGTGCCATCAGTGAGGAGATACAGGAGCCTGAAGACGCACACTCAGCGAATCAGGAACAGCTTCTCCCCCTCCGCCATCAGGGAGGATGTACAGGAGCCTGAGACACACAATCTACGATTCAGGAACAGTGTCTCCTCCTTCCCCATAAGGGAGGATGTACATGTGCCTGAAGACACACACTCAATGACTCAGGAACAGCTTCTTCCCCTCTGCCACCAGGGAGGAGGTACAGGAGCCTGAAGACACACACTCAACGATTCAGGAACAGCTTCTTCCCCTCTGCCACCAGGGAGGAGGTACAGGAGCCTGAAGACACACACTCAACGATTCAGGAACAGCTTCTTCCCCTTCGCCATCAGGGAGAAGGTACAGGAGCCTGAAGACACAGACACAACGATTCAGGAACAGCTTCTTCCCTTTCGCTATCAGGGTGGTGGTACAGGAGCCTGAATACACACACTCAACGATTCAGGAACAGCTTCTTCCTCTCTGCCATCAGGGAGGAGGTACAGGAGCTTGAAGACACACACTCAACGATTCAGGAACAGCTTCTTCCCCTCTGCCATCAAGGAGGAGGTACAGGAGCCTGAAGACACACACTCAGCGATTCAGGAACAGCTTCTTCCCCTCTGCCATCTGGGAGGAGGTACAGGAGACTGAAGACACACACTCAGCGATTCAGGAACAGCTTCTTCCGCTCTGCCAGCAGTTAGGAGGTATAGGAGCCTGAAGACACACACTCAATGATTCAGGAACAGCTTCTTCCCCTCTGCCATCAGGGAGGATGTACAGAGCCCTGAAGACACACACTCAACGATTCAGGAACAGCTGCTTCCCCTCTTCCATCAGGGGGGAGATACAGGAGCCTGAAGACACACACTTAACGATTCAGGAACAGCTTCTTCCCTTTCGCTATCAGGGAGGTGGTACAGGAGCCTGAAGACACACACTCAACGATACAGGAACAACTTCTTCCTCTCTGCCATCAGGGAGGAGGTACAGGAGCCTGAAGACACACACTCAGTGATTCAGGAACAGCTTCTTCCCCTCTGCCATCAGGGAGGATGTACAGGAGCCTGAGGACACACACTCAACGATTCAGGAACATCTTCTTCCCCTCTGCCATCAGGGAGGAGGTACAGGAGCCTGAAGAAACAAACTTCACGATTCAGGAACAGCTCCTTCCCTTTCGCTATCAGGGAGGTGGTACAGGAGCCTGAAGACGCACACTCAACGATTCAGGAACAGCTTCTTCCTCTCTGCCATCAGGGAGGAGGTACAGGAGCCTGAAGACGCACACTCAACGATTTAGGAACAGCTTCTTCCCCACTACCATCAGGGAGGAGGTACAGGAGCCTGAAGACGCACACTCAACGATTCAGGAACAGCTTCTTCCCCCTTCGCCATCAGGGAGGAGGTTCAGGAGCCTGAAGACGCACACTCAACGATTCAGGAACAGCTTCTTCCCCTCTACCATCAGGGAGGAGGTACAGGAGCCTGAAGACACACACTCAATGATTCAAGAACAGCTTCTTCCCCTCTGCCATCAGTGAGGAGGTACAGGAGCCTGAAGACGCACACTCAACGATTCAGGAACAGCTTCTTCCCCTCTACCATCAGGGAGGAGGTACAGGAGCCTGAAGACGCACACTCAACGATTCAGGAACAGCTTCTTCCCCTCCGCCATCAGGGAGGAGCTACAGGAGCCTGAAGACACACACTCAACGATTCAGGTACAGCTTCTTCCCTTCGCCATCAGGGAGGAGGTTCAGGAGCCTGAAGACACACACTCAACGATTCAGGTACAACTTCTTCCCCTTCGCCATCAAGGAGGAGGTACAGGAGCCTGAAGACACACACTCAATGATTCAGGAACAGCTTCTTCCCCTCTGCCATCAGGGAGGATGTACAGGAGCCTGAAGACACACACTCAACGATTCAGGAACAGCTTCTTACCCTCTGCCATCAGGGAGGAGGTGCAGGAGCCTGATGACGCACTCTCAACGATTCAGGAACATCTTCTTCCCCTCTGCCATCAGGGAGGATGTACGGGGCCTGAAGAGACACACTCGGTGATTCAGAAACAGCTGGTCCCCCTCTGCCATCAGGGAGGAGGTACAGGAGCTTGAAGACACACACTCAATGATTCAGGAACAGCTTCTTCCCCTCTGCCATCAGTGAGGAGATACAGGAGCCTGATGACGCACACCCAACAATTCAGGGACTGCTTCTTCCCCTCTGCCATCAGGGAGGTGGTACAGGAGCCTGAAGACACACAATCAACGATTCTGGAACAGTTTCTCCCTCATCCTGATCAGGGAGGAGGTACTGGAGCTTGCAGACACACACACAACGATTCAGGAACAGCTACTTCCCCTCTGCCATCAGTGAGGAGGTACAGGGGCCTGAAGACACACACTCAACGATTAAGGAACAGCTTCTTTCCCTCTGCGATAGGGAGGAGGTACAGAAGCCTGAACAGACATACTCAGTGATTCAGGAACAGCTTCTCCCCCTCCGCCATCAGGGAGGATGTACAGGAGCCTGAGACACACAATCTACGATTCAGGAACAGTGTCTCCTCCTTCCCCATAAGGGAGGATGTACATGTGCCTGAAGACACACACTCAATGACTCAGGAACAGCTTCTTCCCCTCTGCCACCAGGGAGGAGGTACAGGAGCCTGAAGACACACACTCAACGATTCAGGAACAGCTTCTTCCCCTCTGCCACCAGGGAGGAGGTACAGGAGCCTGAAGACACACACTCAACGATTCAGGAACAGCTTCTTCCCCTTCGCCATCAGGGAGAAGGTACAGGAGCCTGAAGACACAGACACAACGATTCAGGAACAGCTTCTTCCCTTTCGCTATCAGGGTGGTGGTACAGGAGCCTGAATACACACACTCAACGATTCAGGAACAGCTTCTTCCTCTCTGCCATCAGGGAGGAGGTACAGGAGCCTGAAGACACACACTCAACGATTCAGGAACAGCTTCTTCCCCTCTGCCATCAAGGAGGAGGTACAGGAGCCTGAAGACACACACTCAGCGATTCAGGAACAGCTTCTTCCTCTCTGCATTCAGGGAGGAGGTACAGGAGCCTGAGGACACACACTCAACGATTCAGGAACATCTTCTTCCCCTCCGCCATCAGGGAGGATGTACAGGAGCCTGAGACACTCAATCTACGATTCAGGAACAGTGTCTCCTCCTTCCCCATAAGGGAGGATGTACATGTGCCTGAAGACACACACTCAATGACTCAGGAACAGCTTCTTCCCCTCTGCCATCAGTGAGGAGGTACAGGAGCCTGAAGACACACACTCAATGATTCAGGAACAGCTTCTTCCCCTCTGCCATCAGGGAGGATGTACAGGAGCCTGAAGAGACACACTCAACGATTCAGGAACAGCTGCTTCCCCTCTGCCATCAGGGGGGAGATACAGGAGCCTGAAGACACACACTTAACGATTCAGGAACAGCTTCTTCCCTTTCGCCATCAGGGAGGTGGTACAGGAGCCTGAAGACACACACTCAACGATTCAGGAACAGCTTCTTCCTCTCTGCCATCAGGGAGGAGTTACAGGAGCCTGAAGACACACACTCAGTGATTCAGGAACAGCTTCTTCCCCTCTGCCATCAGGGAGGATGTACAGGGCCTGAAGAGACACACTCAGTGATTCAGGAACAGCTTCTTCCCCTCTGCCATCAGGGAGGAGGTACAGGAGCCTGAAGACACACACTCAACGATTCAGGAACAGCTTCTTCCCGTTCGCCATCAGGGAGAAGGTACAGGAGCTTGAAGACACACACTCAACGATTCAGGAACAGCTTCTTTCCCTCTGTCATCAGGGAGGAGGTACAGGGGCCTGAACACACACACTCAACGATTCAAGAGCAGCTTCTTCCCTCTGCCATCAGGGAGGAGGTACAGGAGCCTGAAGACACACACTCAACGATTCAGGAACAGCTTCTTTCCCTCTGTCATCAGGGAGGAGGTACAGGAGCCTGAAGACACACACTGAATGATTCAGGAACAGCTTCTTCCCCTCTGCCATCAGGGAGGAGGTATAGGAGCCTGAAGACACACACTCAGCGATTCAGGAACAGCTTCTTCCCCTCTGCCAGCAGGGAGGAGGTATAGGAGCCTGAAGACACACACTCAATGATTCAGGAACAGCTTCTTCCTCTCTGCCATCAGGGAGGATGTACAGGGCCTGAAGAGACACACTCAGTGATTCAGGAACAGCTTCTTCCCCTCTGCCATCAGGGAGGATGTACAGGGCCTGAAGAGACACACTCAGTGATTCAGGAACAGCTTCTTCCCCTCTGCCATCAGGGAGGAGGTACAGGAGCCTGAAGACACACACTCAACGATTCAGGAACAGCTTCTTCCCCTTCGCCATCAGGGAGAAGGTACAGGAGCTTGAAGACACACACTCAACGATTCAGGAACAGCTTCTTTCCCTCTGTCATCAGGGAGGAGGTACAGGGGCCTGAACACACACAGTCAACGATTCAAGAGCAGCTTCTTCCCTCTGCCATCAGGGAGGAGGTACAGGAGCCTGAAGACACACACTCAACGATTCAGGAACAGCTTCTTTCCCTCTGTCATCAGGGAGGAGGTACAGGAGCCTGAAGACACACACTCAACGATTCAAGAGCAGCTTCTTCCCTCTGCCATCAGGGAGGATGTACAGGAGCCTAAGGACACACAATCTACGATTCAGGAACAGTGTCTCCTCCTTCCCCATCAGGGGGGATGTACATGTGCCTGAAGACACACACTCAACTATTCAAGAGCAGCTTCTTCCCTCTGCCATCTGGGAGGAGGTATAGGAGCCTGAAGACACACACTCAATGATTCAGGAACAGCTTCTTCCTCTCTGCCATCAGGGAGGAGGTACAGGAGCCTGAGGACACACACTCAACGATTAAGGAACATCTTCTTCCCCTCTGCCATCAGGGAGGATGTACGGCGCCTGAAGACGCACAATCAACTATTCAGGAACAGTTTCTCCCTCTTCCCGATCAGGGAGGGGGTACAGGAGCCTGAAGACGCACACTCAGCGAATCAGGAACAGCTTCTCCCCCTTCGGCATCAGGGAGGGGGTATTGGAGCCTGAATACACACACTCTGCAATTCAGGAACAGCTTCTTCCCCTCTGCCATCAGGGAGGATGTACAGGAGCCTGAAGACACACACTCAATGATTCAGGAACAGCTTCTTCCCCTCCGCCATCAGGGAGGTGGTACAGGAGCCTGAAGACACACACTCAACGATTCAGGAACAGCTTCTTCCCCTCTGCCATCAGGGAGGGGGTACAGGAGCCTGAAGACACACACTCAATGATTCAAGAACAGCTTCTTCCCCTCCGCCATCAGGGAGGTGGTACAGGAGCCTGAAGACACACACTCAATGGTTCAAGAACAGCTTCTTTCCCTCTGCCATCAGGGAGGAGGTACAGGAGCCTGAAGTCACACACTCAATGATTCAGGAACAGCTTCTTCCCCTACGCCATCAGGGAGGTGGTACAGGAGACTGAAGACACACACTCAATTACTCAAGAACAGCTTCTTCCCCTCTGCCATCAGTGAGGAGGTACAGGAGCCTGAAGACGCACACTCAACGATTCAGGAACAGCTTCTTCCCTTTCGCTATCAGGGAAGTGGTAAAGGAGCCTGAAGAAGCACACTCAGCTATTCAGGAACAGCTTCTTCCCTTTCGCTATCAGGGAGGTGGTACAGGAGCCTGAAGACGCACACTCAACGATTCAGGAACTCCTTCTCACTCATGCCATTAAGGAGGAGGTACAGGAGCCTGAAGACGCACAATCAGCGATTCAGGAACAGCTTCTTCCCCTCTGCCATCAGGGAGGAGGTACAGGAGACTGAAGACACACACTCAATGATTCAAGAAAAGCTTCTTCCACTCTGCCATCAGTGAGGAGGTACAGGAGCCTGAAGATACACACTCAATGATTCAGGAACAGCTTCTTCCCCTCTGCCATCTGGGAGGAGGTACAGGAGACTGAACACACACACTCAACTATTCAGGAACAGCTTCTTCCCGTCCGCCATCAGAGAGGAGATACAGGAGCCTGAAGACGCACACTCAGTAATTCAGGAACAGCTTCTTCCCCTCTGCCATCAGGGAGGATGTACAGGAGCCTGAAGACACACACTCAACGATTCAGGAACAGCTTCTTCCCCTCTGCCATCAGGGAGGATGTACAGGAGCCTGAAGAGACACACTTAACGATTCAGGAACAGCTGCTTCCCCTCTGCCATCAGGGGGGAGATACAGGAGCCTGAAGACACACACTTAACGATTCAGGAACAGCTTCTTCCCTTTCGCCATCAGGGAGGTGGTACAGGAGCCTGAAGACACACACTCAACGATTCAGGAACAGCTTCTTCCTCTCTGCCATCAGGGAGGAGGTACAGGAGCCTGAAGACACACACTCAGTGATTCAGGAACAGCTTCTTCCCCTCTGCCATCAGGGAGGATGTACAGGGCCTGAAGACACACACTCAACGATTCAGGAACAGCTTCTTCCCCTCTGCCATCAGGGAGGATGTACAGGAGCTTGAAGACACACACTCAACGATTCAGGAACAGCTTCTTTCCCTCTGTCATCAGGGAGGAGGTACAGGGGCCTGAACACACACACTCAACGATTCAAGAGCAGCTTCTTCCCTCTGCCATCAGGGAGGAGGTACAGGAGCCTGAAGACACACACTCAACGATTCAGGAACAGCTTCTTTCCCTCTGTCATCAGGGAGGAGGTACAGGAGCCTGAAGACACACACTCAACGATTCAAGAGCAGCTTCTTCCCTCTGCCATCAGGGAGGATGTACAGGAGCCTAAGGACACACAATCTACGATTCAGGAACAGTGTCTCCTCCTTCCCCATCAGGGGGGATGTACATGTGCCTGAAGACACACACTCAACTATTCAAGAGCAGCTTCTTCCCTCTGCCATCTGGGAGGAGGTATAGGAGCCTGAAGACACACACTCAATGATTCAGGAACAGCTTCTTCCTCTCTGCCATCAGGGAGGAGGTACAGGAGCCTGAGGACACACACTCAACGATTAAGGAACATCTTCTTCCCCTCTGCCATCAGGGAGGATGTACAGGAGCCTGAAGACACACACTCAACGATTCAGGAACAGCTTCTTCCCCTCTGCCATCAGGGAGGATGTACAGGAGCCTGAAGAGACACACTTAACGATTCAGGAACAGCTGCTTCCCCTCTGCCATCAGGGGGGAGATACAGGAGCCTGAAGACACACACTTAACGATTCAGGAACAGCTTCTTCCCTTTCGCCATCAGGGAGGTGGTACAGGAGCCTGAAGACACACACTCAACGATTCAGGAACAGCTTCTTCCTCTCTGCCATCAGGGAGGAGGTACAGGAGCCTGAAGACACACACTCAGTGATTCAGGAACAGCTTCTTCCCCTCTGCCATCAGGGAGGATGTACAGGGCCTGAAGAGACACACTCAGTGATTCAGGAACAGCTTCTTCCCCTTCGCCATCAGGGAGAAGGTACAGGAGCTTGAAGACACACACTCAACGATTCAGGAACAGCTTCTTTCCCTCTGTCATCAGGGAGGAGGTACAGGGGCCTGAACACACACACTCAACGATTCAAGAGCAGCTTCTTCCCTCTGCCATCAGGGAGGAGGTACAGGAGCCTGAAGACACACACTCAACGATTCAGGAACAGCTTCTTTCCCTCTGTCATCAGGGAGGAGGTACAGGAGCCTGAAGACACACACTCAACGATTCAAGAGCAGCTTCTTCCCTCTGCCATCAGGGAGGATGTACAGGAGCCTAAGGACACACAATCTACGATTCAGGAACAGTGTCTCCTCCTTCCCCATCAGGGGGGATGTACATGTGCCTGAAGACACACACTCAACTATTCAAGAGCAGCTTCTTCCCTCTGCCATCTGGGAGGAGGTATAGGAGCCTGAAGACACACACTCAATGATTCAGGAACAGCTTCTTCCTCTCTGCCATCAGGGAGGAGGTACAGGAGCCTGAGGACACACACTCAACGATTAAGGAACATCTTCTTCCCCTCTGCCATCAGGGAGGATGTACGGCGCCTGAAGACGCACAATCAACGATTCAGGAACAGTTTCTCCCTCTTCCCGATCAGGGAGGAGGTACTGGAGCTTGCAGACACACACACAATGATTCAGGAACTCCTTCTCACTCATACCATCAGGGAGGGGGTACAGGAGCCTGAAGACGCACACTCAGCGAATCAGGAACAGCTTCTCCCCCTTCGGCATCAGGGAGGGGGTATTGGAGCCTGAATACACACACTCTGCAATTCAGGAACAGCTTCTTCCCCTCTGCCATCAGGGAGGATGTACAGGAGCCTGAAGACACACACTCAACGATTCAGGAACAGCTTCTTCCCCTCTGCCATCAGGGAGGGGGTACAGGAGCCTGAAGACACACACTCAATGATTCAAGAACAGCTTCTTCCCCTCCGCCATCAGGGAGGTGGTACAGGAGCCTGAAGACACACACTCAATGGTTCAAGAACAGCTTCTTTCCCTCTGCCATCAGGGAGGAGGTACAGGAGCCTGAAGTCACACACTCAATGATTCAGGAACAGCTTCTTCCCCTACGCCATCAGGGAGGTGGTACAGGAGCCTGAAGACACACACTCAATTACTCAAGAACAGCTTCTTCCCCTCTGCCATCAGTGAGGAGGTACAGGAGCCTGAAGACGCACACTCAACGATTCAGGAACAGCTTCTTCCCTTTCGCTATCAGGGAAGTGGTAAAGGAGCCTGAAGAAGCACACTCAGCTATTCAGGAACAGCTTCTTCCCTTTCGCTATCAGGGAGGTGGTACAGGAGCCTGAAGACGCACACTCAACGATTCAGGAACTCCTTCTCACTCATGCCATTAAGGAGGAGGTACAGGAGCCTGAAGACGCACAATCAGCGATTCAGGAACAGCTTCTTCCCCTCTGCCATCAGGGAGGAGGTACAGGAGACTGAAGACACACACTCAATGATTCAAGAACAGCTTCTTCCACTCTGCCATCAGTGAGGAGGTACAGGAGCCTGAAGATACACACTCAATGATTCAGGAACAGCTTCTTCCCCTCTGCCATCTGGGAGGAGGTACAGGAGACTGAACACACACACTCAACTATTCAGGAACAGCTTCTTCCCGTCCGCCATCAGAGAGGAGATACAGGAGCCTGAAGACGCACACTCAGTAATTCAGGAACAGCTTCTTCCCCTCTGCCATCAGGGAGGATGTACAGGAGCCTGAAGACACACACTCAACGATTCAGGAACAGCTTCTTCCCCTCTGCCATCAGGGAGGATGTACAGGAGCCTGAAGAGACACACTCAACGATTCAGGAACAGCTGCTTCCCCTCTGCCATCAGGGGGGAGATACAGGAGCCTGAAGACACACACATAACGATTCAGGAACAGCTTCTTCCCTTTCGCCATCAGGGAGGTGGTACAGGAGCCTGAAGACACACACTCAGTGATTCAGGAACAGCTTCTTCCCCTCTGCCATCAGGGAGGATGTACAGGGCCTGAAGAGACACACTCAGTGATTCAGGAACAGCTTCTTCCCCTCTGCCATCAGGGAGGAGGTACATGTGCCTGAAGACGCACACTCAGTGATTCAGGAACAGCTTCTCCCCCTCCGGCATCAGGGAGGAGGTTCAGGAGCCTGAAGACACACACTCAACGATTCAGGAACAGCTTCTTCCCCTCTGCCATCAGTGAGGAGGTACAGGAGCCTGAAGACACACACTCAATGATTCAAGAACAGCTTCTTCCCCTCTGCCATCAGGGAGGTGGTACAGGAGCCTGAAGTCACACACTCAATGATTCAGGAACAGCTTCTTCCCCTACGCCATCAGGGAGGTGGTACAGGAGCCTGAAGACACACACTCAATTACTCAAGAACAGCTTCTTCCCCTCTGCCATCAGTGAGGAGGTTCAGGAGCCTGAAGACACACACTCAGTGATTCAGGAACTGCTTCTTCCCCTCTGCCATCAGGGAGGGGTACAGGAGCCTGAAGACACACACTGAATGATTCAGGAACAGCTTCTTCCCCTCTGACATCTGGGAGGAGGTACAGGAGACTGAAGACACACTCTCAGCGATTCAGGAACAGCTTCTTCCGCTCTGCCAGCAGTTAGGAGGTATAGGAGCCTGAAGACACACACTAAACGATTCAGGAACAGCTTCTTCCCCTCTTCCATCAGGGGGGAGATACAGGGGCCTGAAGACACACACTCAACGATTCATGAACAGCTTCTTCCTCTCTGCCATCAGCGAGGAGGTACAGGAGCCTGAAGACACACACTCAGTGATTCAGGAACAGCTTCTTCCCTTTCGCTATCAGGGAGGATGTACAGGGCCTGAAGAGACACACTCAGTGATTCAGGAACAGCTTCTTCCCCTCTGCCATCAGCGAGGAGGTACAGGAGCCTGAAGACACACACTCAACGATTCAGGAACAGCTTCTTCCCCTCCGCCATCAGGGAGGTGGTACAGGTGCCTGAAGACACACACTCAACGATTCAGGAACAGCTTCTTCCCCTCCGCCATCAGGGAGGGGGTACAGGAGCCTGAAGACACACACTCATTGATTCAAGAACAGCTTCTTCCCCTCTGCCATCAGGGAGGATGTACAGGAGCCTGAAGACACACACTCAACGATTCAGGAACAGCTTCTTCCCCTCTGCCATCAGGGAGGGGGTACAGGAGCCTGAAGACACACACTCAATGATTCAAGAACAGCTTCTTCCCCTCCGCCATCAGGGAGGTGGTACAGGAGCCTGAAGACACACACTCAATGGTTCAAGAACAGCTTCTTTCCCTCTGCCATCAGGGAGGAGGTACAGGAGCCTGAAGTCACACACTCAATGATTCAGGAACAGCTTCTTCCCCTACGCCATCAGGGAGGTGGTACAGGAGCCTGAAGACACACACTCAATTACTCAAGAACAGCTTCTTCCCCTCTGCCATCAGTGAGGAGGTACAGGAGCCTGAAGACGCACACTCAACGATTCAGGAACAGCTTCTTCCCTTTCGCTATCAGGGAAGTGGTAAAGGAGCCTGAAGAAGCACACTCAGCTATTCAGGAACAGCTTCTTCCCTTTCGCTATCAGGGAGGTGGTACAGGAGCCTGAAGACGCACACTCAACGATTCAGGAACTCCTTCTCACTCATGCCATTAAGAAGGAGGTACAGGAGCCTGAAGACGCACAATCAGCGATTCAGGAACAGCTTCTTCCCCTCTGCCATCAGGGAGGAGGTACAGGATACTGAAGACACACACTCAATGATTCAAGAACAGCTTCTTCCACTCTGCCATCAGTGAGGAGGTACAGGAGCCTGAAGATACACACTCAATGATTCAGGAACAGCTTCTTCCCCTCTGCCATCTGGGAGGAGGTACAGGAGACTGAACACACACACTCAACTATTCAGGAACAGCTTCTTCCCGTCCGCCATCAGAGAGGAGATACAGGAGCCTGAAGACGCACACTCAGTAATTCAGGAACAGCTTCTTCCCCTCTGCCATCAGGGAGGATGTACAGGAGCCTGAAGACACACACTCAACGATTCAGGAACAGCTTCTTCCCCTCTGCCATCAGGGAGGATGTACAGGAGCCTGAAGAGACACACTCAACGATTCAGGAACAGCTGCTTCCCCTCTGCCATCAGGGGGGAGATACAGGAGCCTGAAGACACACACTTAACGATTCAGGAACAGCTTCTTCCCTTTCGCCATCAGGGAGGTGGTACAGGAGCCTGAAGACACACACTCAACGATTCAGGAACAGCTTCTTCCTCTCTGCCATCAGGGAGGAGGTACAGGAGCCTGAAGACACACACTCAGTGATTCAGGAACAGCTTCTTCCCCTCTGCCATCAGGGAGGATGTACAGGGCCTGAAGAGACACACTCAGTGATTCAGGAACAGCTTCTTCCCCTCTGCCATCAGGGAGGAGGTACATGTGCCTGAAGACGCACACTCAGTGATTCAGGAACAGCTTCTCCCCCTCCGGCATCAGGGAGGAGGTTCAGGAGCCTGAAGACACACACTCAACGATTCAGGAACAGCTTCTTCCCCTCTGCCATCAGTGAGGAGGTACAGGAGCCTGAAGACACACACTCAATGATTCAAGAACAGCTTCTTCCCCTCTGCCATCAGGGAGGTGGTACAGGAGCCTGAAGTCACACACTCAATGATTCAGGAACAGCTTCTTCCCCTACGCCATCAGGGAGGTGGTACAGGAGCCTGAAGACACACACTCAATTACTCAAGAACAGCTTCTTCCCCTCTGCCATCAGTGAGGAGGTTCAGGAGCCTGAAGACACACACTCAGTGATTCAGGAACTGCTTCTTCCCCTCTGCCATCAGGGAGGGGTACAGGAGCCTGAAGACACACACTGAATGATTCAGGAACAGCTTCTTCCCCTCTGACATCTGGGAGGAGGTACAGGAGACTGAAGACACACTCTCAGCGATTCAGGAACAGCTTCTTCCGCTCTGCCAGCAGTTAGGAGGTATAGGAGCCTGAAGACACACACTCAACGATTCAGGAACAGCTTCTTCCCCTCTTCCATCAGGGGGGAGATACAGGGGCCTGAAGACACACACTCAACGATTCATGAACAGCTTCTTCCTCTCTGCCATCAGCGAGGAGGTACAGGAGCCTGAAGACACACACTCAGTGATTCAGGAACAGCTTCTTCCCTTTCGCTATCAGGGAGGATGTACAGGGCCTGAAGAGACACACTCAGTGATTCAGGAACAGCTTCTTCCCCTCTGCCATCAGCGAGGAGGTACAGGAGCCTGAAGACACACACTCAACGATTCAGGAACAGCTTCTTCCCCTCCGCCATCAGGGAGGTGGTACAGGTGCCTGAAGACACACACTCAACGATTCAGGAACAGCTTCTTCCCCTCCGCCATCAGGGAGGGGGTACAGGAGCCTGAAGACACACACTCAATGATTCAAGAACAGCTTCTTCCCCTCTGCCATCAGGGAGGATGTACAGGAGCCTGAAGACACACACTCAACGATTCAGGAACAGCTTCTTCCCCTCTGCCATCAGTGAGGAGGTACAGGAGCCTGAAGACACACACTCAATGATTCAAGAACAGCTTCTTCCCCTCTGCCATCAGGGAGGAGGTACAGGAGCCTGAAGTCACACACTCAATGATTCAAGAACAGCTTCTTCCCCTCTGCCATCAGGGAGGAGGTACAGGAGCCTGAAGTCACACACTCAATGATTCAGGAACAGCTTCTTCCCCTACGCCATCAGGGAGGTGGTACAGGAGCCTGAAGACACACACTCAATTACTCAAGAACAGCTTCTTCCCCTCTGCCATCAGTGAGGAGGTACAGGAGCCTGAAGACACACACTGAATGATTCAGGAACAGCTTCTTCCCCTCTGCCATCTGGGAGGAGGTACAGGAGACTGAAGACACACACTCAACGATTCAGGAACAGCTTCTTCTCCTCTGCCATCAGGGAGGGGGTACAGGAGCCTGAAGACACACACTCAATGATTCAAGAACAGCTTCTTCCCCTCCGCCATCAGGGAGGTGGTACAGGAGCCTGAAGACACACACTCAACGATTCAGGAACAGCTTCTTCCCCTCTGCCATCAGTGAGGAGGTACAGGAGCATGAAGACACACACTCAATGATTCAAGAACAGCTTCTTCCCCTCCGCCATCAGGGAGGAGGTACAGGAGCATGAAGGCACACACTCAATGATTCAGGAACAGCTTCTTCCCCTACGCCATCAGGGAGGTGGTACAGGAGCCTGAAGACACACACTCAATTACTCAAGAACAGCTTCTTCCCCTCTGCCATCAGTGAGGAGGTACAGGAGCCTGAAGACACACACTCAGTGATTCAGGAACTGCTTCTTCCCCTCTGCCATCAGGGAGGGGGTACAGGAGCCTGAAGACACACACTGAATGATTCAGGAACAGCTTCTTCCCCTCTGCCATCTGGGAGGAGGTACAGGAGACTGAAGACACACACTCAGCGATTCAGGAACAGCTTCTTCCGCTCTGCCAGCAGTTAGGAGGTATAGGAGCCTGAAGACACACACTCAACGATTCAGGAACAGCTTCTTCCCCTCTGCCATCAGGGAGGATGTACAGAGCCCTGAAGACACACACTCAACGATTCAGGAACAGCTGCTTCCCCTCTTCCATCAGGGGGGAGATACAGGAGCCTGAAGACACACACTTAACGATTCAGGAACAGCTTCTTCCCTTTCGCTATCAGGGAGGTGGTACAGGAGCCTGAAGACACACACTCAACGATTCAGGAACAGCTTCTTCCTCTCTGCCATCAGGGAGGAGGTACAGGAGCCTGAAGACACACACTCAGTGATTCAGGAACAGCTTCTTCCCCTCTGCCATCAGGGAGGGGGTACAGGAGCCTGAGGACACACACTCAACGTTTCAGGAACATCTTCTTCCCCTCTGCCATCAGGGAGGAGGTACAGGAGCCTGAAGACACACACTCAGTGATTCAGGAACAGCTTCTTCCCCTCTGTCATCAGGGAGGATGTACAGGAGCCTGAGGACACACACTCAACGATTGAGGAACATGTTCTTCCCCTCTGCCATAAGGGAGGAGGTACAGGAGCCTGAAGACGCACACTCAACGATTCAGGAACAGCTTCTTGCCCTCTACCATCAAGGTTGAGGTACAGGAGCCTGAAGACGCACACTCAACGATTCAGGAACAGCTTCTTCCCCTCTACCATCAAGGAGGAGGTACAGGAGCCTGAAGACGCACACTCAACGATTCAGGAACAGCTTCTTCCACTCGGCCATCAGGGAGGAGGTACAGGAGCCTGAAGACACACACTCAACGAATCAGGAACAGCTTCTTCCCCTCTGCCTTCAGGGAGGATGTACATGTGCCTGAAGACTCACACTCAATGATTCAGGAACAGCTTCTTCCCCTCTGCCATCAGGGAGGAGGTACAGGAGCCTGAAGACACACACTCAACGATTCAGGAACAGCTTCTTCCCTCTGCCATCAGGGAGGGGGTACAGGAGCCTGAAGACACACACTCAACGATTCAGGAACAGCTTCTTCCCCTCTGCCATCAGGGAGGAGGTACAGGAGCCTGAAGACACACACTCAACGATTCAGGAACAGCTTCTTCCCTTTCGCTATCAGGGAGGTGGTACAGGAGCCTGAAGACACACTCAACGATTCAGGCACAGCTTCTTCCTCTCTGCCATCGGGGAGGAGGTACAGGAGCCTGAAGACACACACTTAACGATTCAGGAACAGCTTCTTCCCTCTCGCTATCAGGGAGTTGGTACAGGAGCCTGAAGACACACACTCAATGATTCAAGAACAGCTTCTTCCCCTCCGCCATCAGGGAGGTGGTACAGGAGCCTGAAGACACACACTCAATGATTCAGGAACAGCTTCTTCCCCTCTGCCATCAGGGAGGTGGTTCAGGAGCCTGAAGACACACACTCAACGATTCAGGTACAGCTTCTTCCCCTTCGCCATCAAGGCGGAAGTACAGGAGCCTGAAGACACACACTCAACGATTCAGGAACAGCTTCTTCCCCTCTGCCATCAGGGAGGAGGTTCAGGAGCCTGAAGACACACACTCAATGATTCAGGAACAGCTTCTGCCCCTTCGCCATCAAGGAGGAGGTACAGGAGCCTGAAGACACACACTGAACGATTCAGGAACAGCTTCTTCCCCTCTGCCATCAGGGAGGATGTACAGGAGCCTGAACACACACACTCAACCATTCAGGAACAGCTTCTTCCCCTCTGCAATCAGGGAGGATGTACATGTTCCTGAAGACACACACTCAGCAGTTTAGGAACAGCTGCTTCCCCTCTGCCATCAGGGAGGAAGTACAGGAGCCTGAAGACACACACTCAATGATTCAGGAACAGCTTCTTCCCCTCTGCCATCAGTGAGGAGGTACAGGAGCCTGAAGACACAGACGCAACGATTCAGGAACAGCTTTTTCCCCTCTGCCATCAGGGAGGTGGTACAGGAGCCTGAAGACACACACTCAACGATTCAGGAACAGCTTCTTCCTCTTTGCCATCAGGGAGGAGGTACAGGAGCCTGAAGACGCACACTCAACGATTCAGGAACAGCTTCTTCCCTCTCGCTATCAGGGAGTTGGTACAGGAGCCTGAAGACACACACTCAATGATTCAGGAACAGCTTCTTCCCGTTCGCCATCAGGGGGGAGATACAGGAGCCTGAAGACACACACATAACGATTCAGGAACAGCTTCTTCCCTTTCGCCATCAGGGAGGTGGTACAGGAGCCTGAAGACACACACTCAGTGATTCAGGAACAGCTTCTTCCCCTCTGCCATCAGGGAGGATGTACAGGGCCTGAAGAGACACACTCAGTGATTCAGGAACAGCTTCTTCCCCTCTGCCATCAGGGAGGAGGTACATGTGCCTGAAGATGCACACTCAGTGATTCAGGAACAGCTTCTCCCCCTCCGGCATCAGGGAGGAGGTTCAGGAGCCTGAAGACACACACTCAACGATTCAGGAACAGCTTCTTCCCCTCTGCCATCAGTGAGGAGGTACAGGAGCCTGAAGACACACACTCAATGATTCAAGAACAGCTTCTTCCCCTCTGCCATCAGGGAGGTGGTACAGGAGCCTGAAGTCACACACTCAATGATTCAGGAACAGCTTCTTCCCCTACGCCATCAGGGAGGTGGTACAGGAGCCTGAAGACACACACTCAATTACTCAAGAACAGCTTCTTCCCCTCTGCCATCAGTGAGGAGGTTCAGGAGCCTGAAGACACACACTCAGTGATTCAGGAACTGCTTCTTCCCCTCTGCCATCAGGGAGGGGTACAGGAGCCTGAAGACACACACTGAATGATTCAGGAACAGCTTCTTCCCCTCTGACATCTGGGAGGAGGTACAGGAGACTGAAGACACACTCTCAGCGATTCAGGAACAGCTTCTTCCGCTCTGCCAGCAGTTAGGAGGTATAGGAGCCTGAAGACACACACTAAACGATTCAGGAACAGCTTCTTCCCCTCTTCCATCAGGGGGGAGATACAGGGGCCTGAAGACACACACTCAACGATTCATGAACAGCTTCTTCCTCTCTGCCATCAGCGAGGAGGTACAGGAGCCTGAAGACACACACTCAGTGATTCAGGAACAGCTTCTTCCCTTTCGCTATCAGGGAGGATGTACAGGGCCTGAAGAGACACACTCAGTGATTCAGGAACAGCTTCTTCCCCTCTGCCATCAGCGAGGAGGTACAGGAGCCTGAAGACACACACTCAACGATTCAGGAACAGCTTCTTCCCCTCCGCCATCAGGGAGGTGGTACAGGTGCCTGAAGACACACACTCAACGATTCAGGAACAGCTTCTTCCCCTCCGCCATCAGGGAGGGGGTACAGGAGCCTGAAGACACACACTCATTGATTCAAGAACAGCTTCTTCCCCTCTGCCATCAGGGAGGATGTACAGGAGCCTGAAGACACACACTCAACGATTCAGGAACAGCTTCTTCCCCTCTGCCATCAGGGAGGGGGTACAGGAGCCTGAAGACACACACTCAATGATTCAAGAACAGCTTCTTCCCCTCCGCCATCAGGGAGGTGGTACAGGAGCCTGAAGACACACACTCAATGGTTCAAGAACAGCTTCTTTCCCTCTGCCATCAGGGAGGAGGTACAGGAGCCTGAAGTCACACACTCAATGATTCAGGAACAGCTTCTTCCCCTACGCCATCAGGGAGGTGGTACAGGAGCCTGAAGACACACACTCAATTACTCAAGAACAGCTTCTTCCCCTCTGCCATCAGTGAGGAGGTACAGGAGCCTGAAGACGCACACTCAACGATTCAGGAACAGCTTCTTCCCTTTCGCTATCAGGGAAGTGGTAAAGGAGCCTGAAGAAGCACACTCAGCTATTCAGGAACAGCTTCTTCCCTTTCGCTATCAGGGAGGTGGTACAGGAGCCTGAAGACGCACACTCAACGATTCAGGAACTCCTTCTCACTCATGCCATTAAGGAGGAGGTACAGGAGCCTGAAGACGCACAATCAGCGATTCAGGAACAGCTTCTTCCCCTCTGCCATCAGGGAGGAGGTACAGGAGACTGAAGACACACACTCAATGATTCAAGAACAGCTTCTTCCACTCTGCCATCAGTGAGGTGGTACAGGAGCCTGAAGACACACACTCAACGATTCAGGAACAGCTTCTTCCTCTCTGCCATCAGGGAGGAGGTACAGGAGCCTGAAGACACACACTCAGTGATTCAGGAACAGCTTCTTCCCCTCTGCCATCAGGGAGGATGTACAGGGCCTGAAGAGACACACTCAGTGATTCAGGAACAGCTTCTTCCCCTCTGCCATCAGGGAGGAGGTACATGTGCCTGAAGACGCACACTCAGTGATTCAGGAACAGCTTCTCCCCCTCCGGCATCAGGGAGGAGGTTCAGGAGCCTGAAGACACACACTCAACGATTCAGGAACAGCTTCTTCCCCTCTGCCATCAGTGAGGAGGTACAGGAGCCTGAAGACACACACTCAATTACTCAAGAACAGCTTCTTCCCCTCTGCCATCAGTGAGGAGGTTCAGGAGCCTGAAGACACACACTCAGTGATTCAGGAACTGCTTCTTCCCCTCTGCCATCAGGGAGGGGTACAGGAGCCTGAAGACACACACTGAATGATTCAGGAACAGCTTCTTCCCCTCTGACATCTGGGAGGAGGTACAGGAGACTGAAGACACACTCTCAGCGATTCAGGAACAGCTTCTTCCGCTCTGCCAGCAGTTAGGAGGTATAGGAGCCTGAAGACACACACTCAACGATTCAGGAACAGCTTCTTCCCCTCTTCCATCAGGGGGGAGATACAGGGGCCTGAAGACACACACTCAACGATTCATGAACAGCTTCTTCCTCTCTGCCATCAGCGAGGAGGTACAGGAGCCTGAAGACACACACTCAGTGATTCAGGAACAGCTTCTTCCCCTCTGCCATCAGGGAGGAGGTACAGGAGCCTGAAGTCACACACTCAATGATTCAAGAACAGCTTCTTCCCCTCTGCCATCAGGGAGGAGGTACAGGAGCCTGAAGTCACACACTCAATGATTCAGGAACAGCTTCTTCCCCTACGCCATCAGGGAGGTGGTACAGGAGCCTGAAGACACACACTCAATTACTCAAGAACAGCTTCTTCCCCTCTGCCATCAGTGAGGAGGTACAGGAGCCTGAAGACACACACTGAATGATTCAGGAACAGCTTCTTCCCCTCTGCCATCTGGGAGGAGGTACAGGAGACTGAAGACACACACTCAACGATTCAGGAACAGCTTCTTCTCCTCTGCCATCAGGGAGGGGGTACAGGAGCCTGAAGACACACACTCAATGATTCAAGAACAGCTTCTTCCCCTCCGCCATCAGGGAGGTGGTACAGGAGCCTGAAGACACACACTCAACGATTCAGGAACAGCTTCTTCCCCTCTGCCATCAGTGAGGAGGTACAGGAGCATGAAGACACACACTCAATGATTCAAGAACAGCTTCTTCCCCTCCGCCATCAGGGAGGAGGTACAGGAGCATGAAGGCACACACTCAATGATTCAGGAACAGCTTCTTCCCCTACGCCATCAGGGAGGTGGTACAGGAGCCTGAAGACACACACTCAATTACTCAAGAACAGCTTCTTCCCCTCTGCCATCAGTGAGGAGGTACAGGAGCCTGAAGACACACACTCAGTGATTCAGGAACTGCTTCTTCCCCTCTGCCATCAGGGAGGGGGTACAGGAGCCTGAAGACACACACTGAATGATTCAGGAACAGCTTCTTCCCCTCTGCCATCTGGGAGGAGGTACAGGAGACTGAAGACACACACTCAGCGATTCAGGAACAGCTTCTTCCGCTCTGCCAGCAGTTAGGAGGTATAGGAGCCTGAAGACACACACTCAACGATTCTGGAACAGCTTCTTCCCCTCTGCCATCAGGGAGGATGTACAGAGCCCTGAAGACACACACTCAACGATTCAGGAACAGCTGCTTCCCCTCTTCCATCAGGGGGGAGATACAGGAGCCTGAAGACACACACTTAACGATTCAGGAACAGCTTCTTCCCTTTCGCTATCAGGGAGGTGGTACAGGAGCCTGAAGACACACACTCAACGATTCAGGAACAGCTTCTTCCTCTCTGCCATCAGGGAGGAGGTACAGGAGCCTGAAGACACACACTCAGTGATTCAGGAACAGCTTCTTCCCCTCTGCCATCAGGGAGGGGGTACAGGAGCCTGAGGACACACACTCAACGTTTCAGGAACATCTTCTTCCCCTCTGCCATCAGGGAGGAGGTACAGGAGCCTGAAGACACACACTCAGTGATTCAGGAACAGCTTCTTCCCCTCTGTCATCAGGGAGGATGTACAGGAGCCTGAGGACACACACTCAACGATTGAGGAACATGTTCTTCCCCTCTGCCATAAGGGAGGAGGTACAGGAGCCTGAAGACGCACACTCAACGATTCAGGAACAGCTTCTTGCCCTCTACCATCAAGGTTGAGGTACAGGAGCCTGAAGACGCACACTCAACGATTCAGGAACAGCTTCTTCCCCTCTACCATCAAGGAGGAGGTACAGGAGCCTGAAGACGCACACTCAACGATTCAGGAACAGCTTCTTCCACTCGGCCATCAGGGAGGAGGTACAGGAGCCTGAAGACACACACTCAACGAATCAGGAACAGCTTCTTCCCCTCTGCCTTCAGGGAGGATGTACATGTGCCTGAAGACTCACACTCAATGATTCAGGAACAGCTTCTTCCCCTCTGCCATCAGGGAGGAGGTACAGGAGCCTGAAGACACACACTCAACGATTCAGGAACAGCTTCTTCCCTCTGCCATCAGGGAGGGGGTACAGGAGCCTGAAGACACACACTCAACGATTCAGGAACAGCTTCTTCCCCTCTGCCATCAGGGAGGAGGTACAGGAGCCTGAAGACACACACTCAACGATTCAGGAACAGCTTCTTCCCTTTCGCTATCAGGGAGGTGGTACAGGAGCCTGAAGACACACTCAACGATTCAGGCACAGCTTCTTCCTCTCTGCCATCGGGGAGGAGGTACAGGAGCCTGAAGACACACACTTAACGATTCAGGAACAGCTTCTTCCCTCTCGCTATCAGGGAGTTGGTACAGGAGCCTGAAGACACACACTCAATGATTCAAGAACAGCTTCTTCCCCTCCGCCATCAGGGAGGTGGTACAGGAGCCTGAAGACACACACTCAATGATTCAGGAACAGCTTCTTCCCCTCTGCCATCAGGGAGGTGGTTCAGGAGCCTGAAGACACACACTCAACGATTCAGGAACAGCTTCTTCCCCTCTGCCATCAGGGAGGAGGTTCAGGAGCCTGAAGACACACACTCAATGATTCAGGAACAGCTTCTGCCCCTTCGCCATCAAGGAGGAGGTACAGGAGCCTGAAGACACACACTGAACGATTCAGGAACAGCTTCTTCCCCTCTGCCATCAGGGAGGATGTACAGGAGCCTGAACACACACACTCAACCATTCAGGAACAGCTTCTTCCCCTCTGCAATCAGGGAGGATGTACATGTTCCTGAAGACACACACTCAGCAGTTTAGGAACAGCTGCTTCCCCTCTGCCATCAGGGAGGAAGTACAGGAGCCTGAAGACACACACTCAATGATTCAGGAACAGCTTCTTCCCCTCTGCCATCAGTGAGGAGGTACAGGAGCCTGAAGACACAGACGCAACGATTCAGGAACAGCTTTTTCCCCTCTGCCATCAGGGAGGAGGTACAGGAGCCTGAAGACGCACACTCAACGATTCAGGAACAGCTTCTTCCCTCTCGCTATCAGGGAGTTGGTACAGGAGCCTGAAGACACACACTCAATGATTCAGGAACAGCTTCTTCCCGTTCGCCATCAGGGGGGAGATACAGGAGCCTGAAGACACACACATAACGATTCAGGAACAGCTTCTTCCCTTTCGCCATCAGGGAGGTGGTACAGGAGCCTGAAGACACACACTCAGTGATTCAGGAACAGCTTCTTCCCCTCTGCCATCAGGGAGGATGTACAGGGCCTGAAGAGACACACTCAGTGATTCAGGAACAGCTTCTTCCCCTCTGCCATCAGGGAGGAGGTACATGTGCCTGAAGACGCACACTCAGTGATTCAGGAACAGCTTCTCCCCCTCCGGCATCAGGGAGGAGGTTCAGGAGCCTGAAGACACACACTCAACGATTCAGGAACAGCTTCTTCCCCTCTGCCATCAGTGAGGAGGTACAGGAGCCTGAAGACACACACTCAATGATTCAAGAACAGCTTCTTCCCCTCTGCCATCAGGGAGGTGGTACAGGAGCCTAAAGTCACACACTCAATGATTCAGGAACAGCTTCTTCCCCTACGCCATCAGGGAGGTGGTACAGGAGCCTGAAGACACACACTCAATTACTCAAGAACAGCTTCTTCCCCTCTGCCATCAGTGAGGAGGTTCAGGAGCCTGAAGACACACACTCAGTGATTCAGGAACTGCTTCTTCCCCTCTGCCATCAGGGAGGGGTACAGGAGCCTGAAGACACACACTGAATGATTCAGGAACAGCTTCTTCCCCTCTGACATCTGGGAGGAGGTACAGGAGACTGAAGACACACTCTCAGCGATTCAGGAACAGCTTCTTCCGCTCTGCCAGCAGTTAGGAGGTATAGGAGCCTGAAGACACACACTAAACGATTCAGGAACAGCTTCTTCCCCTCTTCCATCAGGGGGGAGATACAGGGGCCTGAAGACACACACTCAACGATTCATGAACAGCTTCTTCCTCTCTGCCATCAGCGAGGAGGTACAGGAGCCTGAAGACACACACTCAGTGATTCAGGAACAGCTTCTTCCCTTTCGCTATCAGGGAGGATGTACAGGGCCTGAAGAGACACACTCAGTGATTCAGGAACAGCTTCTTCCCCTCTGCCATCAGCGAGGAGGTACAGGAGCCTGAAGACACACACTCAACGATTCAGGAACAGCTTCTTCCCCTCCGCCATCAGGGAGGTGGTACAGGTGCCTGAAGACACACACTCAACGATTCAGGAACAGCTTCTTCCCCTCCGCCATCAGGGAGGGGGTACAGGAGCCTGAAGACACACACTCATTGATTCAAGAACAGCTTCTTCCCCTCTGCCATCAGGGAGGATGTACAGGAGCCTGAAGACACACACTCAACGATTCAGGAACAGCTTCTTCCCCTCTGCCATCAGGGAGGGGGTACAGGAGCCTGAAGACACACACTCAATGATTCAAGAACAGCTTCTTCCCCTCCGCCATCAGGGAGGTGGTACAGGAGCCTGAAGACACACACTCAATGGTTCAAGAACAGCTTCTTTCCCTCTGCCATCAGGGAGGAGGTACAGGAGCCTGAAGTCACACACTCAATGATTCAGGAACAGCTTCTTCCCCTACGCCATCAGGGAGGTGGTACAGGAGCCTGAAGACACACACTCAATTACTCAAGAACAGCTTCTTCCCCTCTGCCATCAGTGAGGAGGTACAGGAGCCTGAAGACGCACACTCAACGATTCAGGAACAGCTTCTTCCCTTTCGCTATCAGGGAAGTGGTAAAGGAGCCTGAAGAAGCACACTCAGCTATTCAGGAACAGCTTCTTCCCTTTCGCTATCAGGGAGGTGGTACAGGAGCCTGAAGACGCACACTCAACGATTCAGGAACTCCTTCTCACTCATGCCATTAAGGAGGAGGTACAGGAGCCTGAAGACGCACAATCAGCGATTCAGGAACAGCTTCTTCCCCTCTGCCATCAGGGAGGAGGTACAGGAGACTGAAGACACACACTCAATGATTCAAGAACAGCTTCTTCCACTCTGCCATCAGTGAGGAGGTACAGGAGCCTGAAGATACACACTCAATGATTCAGGAACAGCTTCTTCCCCTCTGCCATCTGGGAGGAGGTACAGGAGACTGAACACACACACTCAACTATTCAGGAACAGCTTCTTCCCGTCCGCCATCAGAGAGGAGATACAGGAGCCTGAAGACGCACACTCAGTAATTCAGGAACAGCTTCTTCCCCTCTGCCATCAGGGAGGATGTACAGGAGCCTGAAGACACACACTCAACGATTCAGGAACAGCTTCTTCCCCTCTGCCATCAGGGAGGATGTACAGGAGCCTGAAGAGACACACTCAACGATTCAGGAACAGCTGCTTCCCCTCTGCCATCAGGGGGGAGATACAGGAGCCTGAAGACACACACTTAACGATTCAGGAACAGCTTCTTCCCTTTCGCCATCAGGGAGGTGGTACAGGAGCCTGAAGACACACACTCAACGATTCAGGAACAGCTTCTTCCTCTCTGCCATCAGGGAGGAGGTACAGGAGCCTGAAGACACACACTCAGTGATTCAGGAACAGCTTCTTCCCCTCTGCCATCAGGGAGGATGTACAGGGCCTGAAGAGACACACTCAGTGATTCAGGAACAGCTTCTTCCCCTCTGCCATCAGGGAGGAGGTACATGTGCCTGAAGACGCACACTCAGTGATTCAGGAACAGCTTCTCCCCCTCCGGCATCAGGGAGGAGGTTCAGGAGCCTGAAGACACACACTCAACGATTCAGGAACAGCTTCTTCCCCTCTGCCATCAGTGAGGAGGTACAGGAGCCTGAAGACACACACTCAATGATTCAAGAACAGCTTCTTCCCCTCTGCCATCAGGGAGGTGGTACAGGAGCCTGAAGTCACACACTCAATGATTCAGGAACAGCTTCTTCCCCTACGCCATCAGGGAGGTGGTACAGGAGCCTGAAGACACACACTCAATTACTCAAGAACAGCTTCTTCCCCTCTGCCATCAGTGAGGAGGTTCAGGAGCCTGAAGACACACACTCAGTGATTCAGGAACTGCTTCTTCCCCTCTGCCATCAGGGAGGGGTACAGGAGCCTGAAGACACACACTGAATGATTCAGGAACAGCTTCTTCCCCTCTGACATCTGGGAGGAGGTACAGGAGACTGAAGACACACTCTCAGCGATTCAGGAACAGCTTCTTCCGCTCTGCCAGCAGTTAGAAGGTATAGGAGCCTGAAGACACACACTCAACGATTCAGGAACAGCTTCTTCCCCTCTTCCATCAGGGGGGAGATACAGGGGCCTGAAGACACACACTCAACGATTCATGAACAGCTTCTTCCTCTCTGCCATCAGCGAGGAGGTACAGGAGCCTGAAGACACACACTCAGTGATTCAGGAACAGCTTCTTCCCTTTCGCTATCAGGGAGGATGTACAGGGCCTGAAGAGACACACTCAGTGATTCAGGAACAGCTTCTTCCCCTCTGCCATCAGCGAGGAGGTACAGGAGCCTGAAGACACACACTCAACGATTCAGGAACAGCTTCTTCCCCTCCGCCATCAGGGAGGTGGTACAGGTGCCTGAAGACACACACTCAACGATTCAGGAACAGCTTCTTCCCCTCCGCCATCAGGGAGGGGGTACAGGAGCCTGAAGACACACACTCAATGATTCAAGAACAGCTTCTTCCCCTCTGCCAACAGGGAGGATGTACAGGAGCCTGAAGACACACACTCAACGATTCAGGAACAGCTTCTTCCCCTCTGCCATCAGTGAGGAGGTACAGGAGCCTGAAGACACACACTCAATGATTCAAGAACAGCTTCTTCCCCTCTGCCATCAGGGAGGAGGTACAGGAGCCTGAAGTCACACACTCAATGATTCAAGAACAGCTTCTTCCCCTCTGCCATCAGGGAGGAGGTACAGGAGCCTGAAGTCACACACTCAATGATTCAGGAACAGCTTCTTCCCCTACGCCATCAGGGAGGTGGTACAGGAGCCTGAAGACACACACTCAATTACTCAAGAACAGCTTCTTCCCCTCTGCCATCAGTGAGGAGGTACAGGAGCCTGAAGACACACACTGAATGATTCAGGAACAGCTTCTTCCCCTCTGCCATCTGGGAGGAGGTACAGGAGACTGAAGACACACACTCAACGATTCAGGAACAGCTTCTTCTCCTCTGCCATCAGGGAGGGGGTACAGGAGCCTGAAGACACACACTCAATGATTCAAGAACAGCTTCTTCCCCTCCGCCATCAGGGAGGTGGTACAGGAGCCTGAAGACACACACTCAACGATTCAGGAACAGCTTCTTCCCCTCTGCCATCAGTGAGGAGGTACAGGAGCATGAAGACACACACTCAATGATTCAAGAACAGCTTCTTCCCCTCCGCCATCAGGGAGGAGGTACAGGAGCATGAAGGCACACACTCAATGATTCAGGAACAGCTTCTTCCCCTACGCCATCAGGGAGGTGGTACAGGAGCCTGAAGACACACACTCAATTACTCAAGAACAGCTTCTTCCCCTCTGCCATCAGTGAGGAGGTACAGGAGCCTGAAGACACACACTCAGTGATTCAGGAACTGCTTCTTCCCCTCTGCCATCAGGGAGGGGGTACAGGAGCCTGAAGACACACACTGAATGATTCAGGAACAGCTTCTTCCCCTCTGCCATCTGGGAGGAGGTACAGGAGACTGAAGACACACACTCAGCGATTCAGGAACAGCTTCTTCCGCTCTGCCAGCAGTTAGGAGGTATAGGAGCCTGAAGACACACACTCAACGATTCAGGAACAGCTTCTTCCCCTCTGCCATCAGGGAGGATGTACAGAGCCCTGAAGACACACACTCAACGATTCAGGAACAGCTGCTTCCCCTCTTCCATCAGGGGGGAGATACAGGAGCCTGAAGACACACACTTAACGATTCAGGAACAGCTTCTTCCCTTTCGCTATCAGGGAGGTGGTACAGGAGCCTGAAGACACACACTCAACGATTCAGGAACAGCTTCTTCCTCTCTGCCATCAGGGAGGAGGTACAGGAGCCTGAAGACACACACTCAGTGATTCAGGAACAGCTTCTTCCCCTCTGCCATCAGGGAGGGGGTACAGGAGCCTGAGGACACACACTCAACGTTTCAGGAACATCTTCTTCCCCTCTGCCATCAGGGAGGAGGTACAGGAGCCTGAAGACACACACTCAGTGATTCAGGAACAGCTTCTTCCCCTCTGTCATCAGGGAGGATGTACAGGAGCCTGAGGACACACACTCAACGATTGAGGAACATGTTCTTCCCCTCTGCCATAAGGGAGGAGGTACAGGAGCCTGAAGACGCACACTCAACGATTCAGGAACAGCTTCTTGCCCTCTACCATCAAGGTTGAGGTACAGGAGCCTGAAGACGCACACTCAACGATTCAGGAACAGCTTCTTCCCCTCTACCATCAAGGAGGAGGTACAGGAGCCTGAAGACGCACACTCAACGATTCAGGAACAGCTTCTTCCACTCGGCCATCAGGGAGGAGGTACAGGAGCCTGAAGACACACACTCAACGAATCAGGAACAGCTTCTTCCCCTCTGCCTTCAGGGAGGATGTACATGTGCCTGAAGACTCACACTCAATGATTCAGGAACAGCTTCTTCCCCTCTGCCATCAGGGAGGAGGTACAGGAGCCTGAAGACACACACTCAACGATTCAGGAACAGCTTCTTCCCTCTGCCATCAGGGAGGGGGTACAGGAGCCTGAAGACACACACTCAACGATTCAGGAACAGCTTCTTCCCCTCTGCCATCAGGGAGGAGGTACAGGAGCCTGAAGACACACACTCAACGATTCAGGAACAGCTTCTTCCCTTTCGCTATCAGGGAGGTGGTACAGGAGCCTGAAGACACACTCAACGATTCAGGCACAGCTTCTTCCTCTCTGCCATCGGGGAGGAGGTACAGGAGCCTGAAGACACACACTTAACGATTCAGGAACAGCTTCTTCCCTCTCGCTATCAGGGAGTTGGTACAGGAGCCTGAAGACACACACTCAATGATTCAAGAACAGCTTCTTCCCCTCCGCCATCAGGGAGGTGGTACAGGAGCCTGAAGACACACACTCAATGATTCAGGAACAGCTTCTTCCCCTCTGCCATCAGGGAGGTGGTTCAGGAGCCTGAAGACACACACTCAACGATTCAGGTACAGCTTCTTCCCCTTCGCCATCAAGGCGGAAGTACAGGAGCCTGAAGACACACACTCAACGATTCAGGAACAGCTTCTTCCCCTCTGCCATCAGGGAGGAGGTTCAGGAGCCTGAAGACACACACTCAATGATTCAGGAACAGCTTCTGCCCCTTCGCCATCAAGGAGGAGGTACAGGAGCCTGAAGACACACACTGAACGATTCAGGAACAGCTTCTTCCCCTCTGCCATCAGGGAGGATGTACAGGAGCCTGAACACACACACTCAACCATTCAGGAACAGCTTCTTCCCCTCTGCAATCAGGGAGGATGTACATGTTCCTGAAGACACACACTCAGCAGTTTAGGAACAGCTGCTTCCCCTCTGCCATCAGGGAGGAAGTACAGGAGCCTGAAGACACACACTCAATGATTCAGGAACAGCTTCTTCCCCTCTGCCATCAGTGAGGAGGTACAGGAGCCTGAAGACACAGACGCAACGATTCAGGAACAGCTTTTTCCCCTCTGCCATCAGGGAGGTGGTACAGGAGCCTGAAGACACACACTCAACGATTCAGGAACAGCTTCTTCCTCTTTGCCATCAGGGAGGAGGTACAGGAGCCTGAAGACGCACACTCAACGATTCAGGAACAGCTTCTTCCCCTCTACCATCAGGGAGGAGGTACAGGAGCCTGAAGACACACACTTAACGATTCAGGAACAGCTTCTTCCCTTTCGCTATCAGGGAGTTGGTACAGGAGCCTGAAGACGCACACTCAACGATTCAGGAACAGCTTCTTCCTCTCTGCCGTCAGGGAGGAGGTACAGGAGCCTGAGGACACACACTCAACGATTCAGGAACATCTTCTTCCCCTCTGCCATCAGGGAGGATGTACGGGGCCTGAAGAGACACACTCGGTGATTCAGGAACAGCTGGTCCCCCTCTGCCATCAGGGAGGAGTTACAGGAGCCTGAAGACACACACTAAATGATTCAAGAACAGCTTCTTCCCCCCTGCCATCAGGGAGGAGGTACAGGAGCCTGAAGTCGCACACTCAATGATTCAGGAACAGCTTCTTCCCCTACGCCATCAGGGAGGTGGTACAGGAGCCTGAAGACACACACTCAATTACTCAAGAACAGCTTCTTCCCCTCTGCCATCAGTGAGGAGGTACAGGATCCTGAAGACTCACACTCAACGATTCAGGAACAGCTTCTTCCCCTCTGCCATCAGTGTGGATGTACAGGAGCCTGAAGACGCACACTCAACGATTCAGGAACAGCTTCTTCCCCTCTGCCATCAGGGAGGAGGTTCAGGAGCCTGAAGACTCACACTCAGCGATTCAGGATCAGCTTCTTCCTCTATGCCATCAGGGAGGAGGTACAGCAGCCTGAAGACGCACACTCAATGATTCAAGAACAGCTTCTTCCCCTCTGCCATCAGGGAGGAGGTACAGGAGCCTGAAGACGCACAATCAACGATTCAGGAACAGCTTCTTCCCCTCTACCATCAGGGAGGAGGTACAGGAGCCTGAAGACGCACACTCAACGATTCAGGAACAGCTTCTTCCCCTCTACCATCAGGGAGGAGGTACAGGAGCCTGAAGACACACACTCAACGATTCAGGAACAGCTTCTTCCCCTCTACCATCAGGGAGGAGGTACAGGAGCCTGAAGACGCACACTCAACGATTCAGGAACAGCTTCTTCCCCTCTACCATCAGGGAGGAGGTACAGGAGCCTGAAGAAACACACTCGGTGATTCAGGAACAGCTGGTCCCCCTCTGCCATCAGGGAGGAGGTACAGGAGCCTGAAGACACACACTCAATGATTCAAGAACAGCTTCTTCCCCTCTGCCATCAGTGAGGAGGTACAGGATCCTGAAGACTCACACTCAACGATTCAGGAACAGCTTCTTCCCCTCTGCCATCAGGGAGGAGGTTCAGGAGCCTGAAGACACACACTCAACGATTCAGGAACAGCTTCTTCCCCTCCACCATCAGGGAGGAGGTACAGGAGCCTGAAGACGCATACTCAACGATTCAGGAACAGCTTCTTCCCCTCTGCCATCAGGGAGGAGGTTCAGGAGCCTGAAGACACACACTCAACGAATCAGGAACAGCTTCCTCCCCTTCGCCATCAAGGAGGAGGTTCAGGAGCCTGAAGACACACACTCAACGATTCAGGAACAGCTTCTTCCCCTCTGCCATCAGGGAGGAGGTTCAGGAGCCTGAAGACACACACTCAACGATTCAGGTACAGCTTCTTCCCCTCTGCCATCAGGGAGGAGGTACAGGAGCCTGAAGACACACACTCAACGATTCGGGTACAGCTTCTTCCCTTCGCCATCAATGCGGAGGTACAGGAGCCTGAAGACACACACTCAACGATTCAGGAACAGCTTCTTCCCCTCTGCCATCAGGGAGGAGGTTCAAGAGCCTGAAGACACACACTCAACGAATTAGGAACAGCTTCTTCCCCTTCGCCATCAAGGAGGAGGTGCAGGAGCCTGAAGACACACACTCAACGATTCAGGAACAGCTTCTTCCCCTCTGCCATCAGGGAGGATGTACAGGAGCCTGAAGACTCACACTCAACGATTCAGGAACAGATTCTTCCCCTCTACCATCAGGGAGGAGGTACAGTAGCCTGATGACGCACACTCAACGATTCAGGAACAGCTTCTTCCCCTCTGCCATCAGGGAGGTGTTTCAGGAGCCTGAAGACACACACTCAACGATTCAGGAACAGCTTCTTCCCCTCTGCCATCAGGGAGGAGGTACAGGAGCCTGAATACACACACTCAATGATTCAGGAACAGCTTCTTCCCCTTCGCCATCAAGGAGGAGGTCCAGGAGCCTGAAGACACACACTCAACGTTTCAGGAACAGCTTCTTCCCCTCTGCCATCAGGGAGGATGTACAGGAGCCTGAAGACACACACTCAATGATTCAAGAACAGCTTCTTCCCCTCTGCCATCAGGGAGGAGGTACAGGAGCCTGAAGACACACACTCAATGATTCAAGAACAGCTTCTTCCCCTCTGCCATCAGGGAGGAGGTACAGGAGCCTGAAGACACACACTCAACGATTCAGGAACAGCTTCTTTCCCTCTGCCATCAGGGAGGAGGTACAGGAGCCTGAAGACACACACTCAACGATTCAAGAACAGCTTCTTCCCCTCTGCCATCAGGGAGGAGGTACAGGAGCCTGAAGACACACACTCAACGATTCAGGAACAGCTTCTTCTCTTTCGCTATCAGGGAGGTGGTACAGGAGCCTGAATACACACACTCAACGATTCAGGTACAGCTTCTTCCCCTTCGCCATCAAGGCGGAAGTACAGGAGCCTGAAGACACACACTCAACGATTCAGGAACAGCTTCTTCCCCTCTGCCATCAGGGAGGAGGTTCAGGAGCCTGAAGACACACACTCAATGATTCAGGAACAGCTTCTGCCCCTTCGCCATCAAGGAGGAGGTACAGGAGCCTGAAGACACACACTGAACGATTCAGGAACAGCTTCTTCCCCTCTGCCATCAGGGAGGATGTACAGGAGCCTGAACACACACACTCAACCATTCAGGAACAGCTTCTTCCCCTCTGCAATCAGGGAGGATGTACATGTTCCTGAAGACACACACTCAGCAGTTTAGGAACAGCTGCTTCCCCTCTGCCATCAGGGAGGAAGTACAGGAGCCTGAAGACACACACTCAATGATTCAGGAACAGCTTCTTCCCCTCTGCCATCAGTGAGGAGGTACAGGAGCCTGAAGACACAGACGCAACGATTCAGGAACAGCTTTTTCCCCTCTGCCATCAGGGAGGTGGTACAGGAGCCTGAAGACACACACTCAACGATTCAGGAACAGCTTCTTCCTCTTTGCCATCAGGGAGGAGGTACAGGAGCCTGAAGACGCACACTCAACGATTCAGGAACAGCTTCTTCCCCTCTACCATCAGGGAGGAGGTACAGGAGCCTGAAGACACACACTTAACGATTCAGGAACAGCTTCTTCCCTTTCGCTATCAGGGAGTTGGTACAGGAGCCTGAAGACGCACACTCAACGATTCAGGAACAGCTTCTTCCTCTCTGCCGTCAGGGAGGAGGTACAGGAGCCTGAGGACACACACTCAACGATTCAGGAACATCTTCTTCCCCTCTGCCATCAGGGAGGATGTACGGGGCCTGAAGAGACACACTCGGTGATTCAGGAACAGCTGGTCCCCCTCTGCCATCAGGGAGGAGTTACAGGAGCCTGAAGACACACACTAAATGATTCAAGAACAGCTTCTTCCCCCCTGCCATCAGGGAGGAGGTACAGGAGCCTGAAGTCGCACACTCAATGATTCAGGAACAGCTTCTTCCCCTACGCCATCAGGGAGGTGGTACAGGAGCCTGAAGACACACACTCAATTACTCAAGAACAGCTTCTTCCCCTCTGCCATCAGTGAGGAGGTACAGGATCCTGAAGACTCACACTCAACGATTCAGGAACAGCTTCTTCCCCTCTGCCATCAGTGTGGATGTACAGGAGCCTGAAGACGCACACTCAACGATTCAGGAACAGCTTCTTCCCCTCTGCCATCAGGGAGGAGGTTCAGGAGCCTGAAGACTCACACTCAGCGATTCAGGATCAGCTTCTTCCTCTATGCCATCAGGGAGGAGGTACAGCAGCCTGAAGACGCACACTCAATGATTCAAGAACAGCTTCTTCCCCTCTGCCATCAGGGAGGAGGTACAGGAGCCTGAAGACGCACAATCAACGATTCAGGAACAGCTTCTTCCCCTCTACCATCAGGGAGGAGGTACAGGAGCCTGAAGACGCACACTCAACGATTCAGGAACAGCTTCTTCCCCTCTACCATCAGGGAGGAGGTACAGGAGCCTGAAGACACACACTCAACGATTCAGGAACAGCTTCTTCCCCTCTACCATCAGGGAGGAGGTACAGGAGCCTGAAGACGCACACTCAACGATTCAGGAACAGCTTCTTCCCCTCTACCATCAGGGAGGAGGTACAGGAGCCTGAAGAAACACACTCGGTGATTCAGGAACAGCTGGTCCCCCTCTGCCATCAGGGAGGAGGTACAGGAGCCTGAAGACACACACTCAATGATTCAAGAACAGCTTCTTCCCCTCTGCCATCAGTGAGGAGGTACAGGATCCTGAAGACTCACACTCAACGATTCAGGAACAGCTTCTTCCCCTCTGCCATCAGGGAGGAGGTTCAGGAGCCTGAAGACACACACTCAACGATTCAGGAACAGCTTCTTCCCCTCCACCATCAGGGAGGAGGTACAGGAGCCTGAAGACGCATACTCAACGATTCAGGAACAGCTTCTTCCCCTCTGCCATCAGGGAGGAGGTTCAGGAGCCTGAAGACACACACTCAACGAATCAGGAACAGCTTCCTCCCCTTCGCCATCAAGGAGGAGGTTCAGGAGCCTGAAGACACACACTCAACGATTCAGGAACAGCTTCTTCCCCTCTGCCATCAGGGAGGAGGTTCAGGAGCCTGAAGACACACACTCAACGATTCAGGTACAGCTTCTTCCCCTCTGCCATCAGGGAGGAGGTACAGGAGCCTGAAGACACACACTCAACGATTCAGGTACAGCTTCTTCCCTTCGCCATCAATGCGGAGGTACAGGAGCCTGAAGACACACACTCAACGATTCAGGAACAGCTTCTTCCCCTCTGCCATCAGGGAGGAGGTTCAAGAGCCTGAAGACACACACTCAACGAATTAGGAACAGCTTCTTCCCCTTCGCCATCAAGGAGGAGGTGCAGGAGCCTGAAGACACACACTCAACGATTCAGGAACAGCTTCTTCCCCTCTGCCATCAGGGAGGATGTACAGGAGCCTGAAGACTCACACTCAACGATTCAGGAACAGATTCTTCCCCTCTACCATCAGGGAGGAGGTACAGTAGCCTGATGACGCACACTCAACGATTCAGGAACAGCTTCTTCCCCTCTGCCATCAGGGAGGTGTTTCAGGAGCCTGAAGACACACACTCAACGATTCAGGAACAGCTTCTTCCCCTCTGCCATCAGGGAGGAGGTACAGGAGCCTGAATACACACACTCAATGATTCAGGAACAGCTTCTTCCCCTTCGCCATCAAGGAGGAGGTCCAGGAGCCTGAAGACACACACTCAACGTTTCAGGAACAGCTTCTTCCCCTCTGCCATCAGGGAGGATGTACAGGAGCCTGAAGACACACACTCAATGATTCAAGAACAGCTTCTTCCCCTCTGCCATCAGGGAGGAGGTACAGGAGCCTGAAGACACACACTCAATGATTCAAGAACAGCTTCTTCCCCTCTGCCATCAGGGAGGAGGTACAGGAGCCTGAAGACACACACTCAACGATTCAGGAACAGCTTCTTTCCCTCTGCCATCAGGGAGGAGGTACAGGAGCCTGAAGACACACACTCAACGATTCAAGAACAGCTTCTTCCCCTCTGCCATCAGGGAGGAGGTACAGGAGCCTGAAGACACACACTCAACGATTCAGGAACAGCTTCTTCTCTTTCGCTATCAGGGAGGTGGTACAGGAGCCTGAATACACACACTCAACGATTCAGGAACAGCTTCTTCCCCTCTGCCATCAGGGAGGAGGTACAGGAGCCTGAAGACACACACTCAACGATTCGGGAACAGCTTCTTCCTCTCTGCCATCAGGGAGGAGGTACAGGAGCCTTAAGACGCACACTCAACGATTCAGGAACAGCTTCTTCCCCTCTACCATCAGGGAGGAGGTACAGGAGCCTGAAGACACACCCTCAATGATTCAATAACAGCTTCTTCCCCTCTGCCATCAGGGAGGAGGTACAGGAGCCTGAAGACACACACTCAACGATTCAGGAACAGCTTCTTCCCCTCCGCCATCAGGGAGGAGGTTCAGGATCCTGAAGACTCACACTCAACGATTCAGGAACAGCTTCTTCCCCTCTGCCATCAGTGAGGATGTACAGGAGCCTGAAGACGCACACTCAACGATTCAGGAACAGCTTCTTCCCCTCTGCCATCAGGGAGGAGGTTCAGGAGCCTGAAGACACACACTCAGCGATTCAGGATCAGCTTCTTCCTCTCTGCCATCAGGGAAGAGGTACAGCAGCCTGAAGACGCACACTCAATGATTCAAGAACAGCTTCTTCCCCTCTGCCATCAGGGAGGAGGTACAGGAGCCTGAAGACACACACTCAACGATTCAGGAACAGCTTCTTCCCCTCTGCCATCAGGGAGGTGGTACAGGAGCCTGTAGACACACACTCAACGATTCAGGAACAGCTTCTTCCTCTCTGCCATCAGGGAGGAGGTACAGGAGCCTGAAGACGCACACTCAACGATTCAGGAACAGCTTCTTCCCCTCTGCCATCAGGGAGGAGGTACAGGAGCCTTAAGAGGCACACTCAACGATTCAGGAACAGCTTCTTCCCCTCTACCATCAGGGAGGAGGTACAGGAGCCTGAAGACACACACTCAATGATTCAGGAACAGCTTCTTCCCCTCTGCCATCAGGGAGGAGGTACAGGAGCCTGAAGACACACTCTCAACGATTCAGGAACAGCTTCTTTCCCTCTGCCATCAGGGAGGAGGTACAGGAGCCTGAAGACACACACTCAACGATTCAAGAACAGCTTCTTCCCCTCTGCCATCAGGGAGGAGGTACAGGAGCCTGAAGACACACACTCAACGATTCAGGAACAGCTTCTTCTCTTTCGCTATCAGGGAGGTGGTACAGGAGCCTGAATACACACACTCAACGATTCAGGAACAGCTTCTTCCCCTCTGCCATCAGGGAGGAGGTACAGGAGCCTGAAGACACACACTCAATGATTCAAGAACAGCTTCTTCCCCTCTGCCATCAGGGAGGAGGTACAGGAGCCTGAAGACACACACTCAACGATTCAGGAACAGCTTCTTCCCCTCTGCCATCAGGGAGGTGGTACAGGAGCCTGTAGACACACACTCAACGATTCAGGAACAGCTTCTTCCTCTCTGCCATCAGGGAGGAGGTACAGGAGCCTGAAGACGCACACTCAACGATTCAGGAACAGCTTCTTCCCCTCTGCCATCAGGGAGGAGGTACAGGAGCCTTAAGAGGCACACTCAACGATTCAGGAACAGCTTCTTCCCCTCTACCATCAGGGAGGAGGTACAGGAGCCTGAAGACACACACTCAATGATTCAGGAACAGCTTCTTCCCCTCTGCCATCAGGGAGGAGGTACAGGAGCCTGAAGACACACTCTCAACGATTCAGGAACAGCTTCTTTCCCTCTGCCATCAGGGAGGAGGTACAGGAGCCTGAAGACACACACTCAACGATTCAAGAACAGCTTCTTCCCCTCTGCCATCAGGGAGGAGGTACAGGAGCCTGAAGACACACACTCAACGATTCAGGAACAGCTTCTTCTCTTTCGCTATCAGGGAGGTGGTACAGGAGCCTGAATACACACACTCAACGATTCAGGAACAGCTTCTTCCCCTCTGCCATCAGGGAGGAGGTACAGGAGCCTGAAGACACACACTCAACGATTCAGGAACAGCTTCTTCCTCTCTGCCATCAGGGAGGAGGTACAGGAGCCTTAAGACGCACACTCAACGATTCAGGAACAGCTTCTTCCCCTCTACCATCAGGGAGGAGGTACAGGAGCCTGAAGACACACCCTCAATGATTCAATAACAGCTTCTTCCCCTCTGCCATCAGGGAGGAGGTACAGGAGCCTGAAGACACACACTCAACGATTCAGGAACAGCTTCTTCCCCTCTGCCATCAGGGAGGAGGTTCAGGATCCTGAAGACTCACACTCAACGATTCAGGAACAGCTTCTTCCCCTCTGCCATCAGTGAGGATGTACAGGAGCCTGAAGACGCACACTCAACGATTCAGGAACAGCTTCTTCCCCTCTGCCATCAGGGAGGAGGTTCAGGAGCCTGAAGACACACACTCAGCGATTCAGGATCAGCTTCTTCCTCTCTGCCATCAGGGAAGAGGTACAGCAGCCTGAAGACGCACACTCAATGATTCAAGAACAGCTTCTTCCCCTCTGCCATCAGGGAGGAGGTACAGGAGCCTGAAGACGCACAATCAACGATTCAGGAACAGCTTCTTCCCCTCTACCATCAGGGAGGAGGTACAGGAGCCTGAAGACGCACACTCAACGATTCAGGAACAGCTTCTTCCCCTCTACCATCAGGGAGGAGGTACAGGAGCCTGAAGACACACACTCAACAATTCAGGAACAGCTTCTTCCCCTCTACCATCAGGGAGGAGGTACAGGAGCCTGAAGACGCACACTCAACGATTCAGGAACAGCTTCTTCCCCTCTACCATCAGGGAGGAGGTACAGGAGCCTGAAGAAACACACTCGGTGATTCAGGAACAGCTGGTCCCCCTCTGCCATCAGGGAGGAGGTACAGGAGCCTGAAGACACACACTCAATGATTCAAGAACAGCTTCTTCCCCTCTGCCATCAGTGAGGAGGTACAGGATCCTGAAGACTCACACTCAACGATTCAGGAACAGCTTCTTCCCCTCTGCCATCAGGGAGGAGGTTCAGGAGCCTGAAGACACACACTCAACGATTCAGGAACAGCTTCTTCCCCTCCACCATCAGGGAGGAGGTACAGGAGCCTGAAGACGCATACTCAACGATTCAGGAACAGCTTCTTCCCCTCTGCCATCAGGGAGGAGGTTCAGGAGCCTGAAGACACACACTCAACGAATCAGGAACAGCTTCCTCCCCTTCGCCATCAAGGAGGAGGTACAGGAGCCTGAAGACACACACTCAACGATTCAGGAACAGCTTCTTCCCCTCTGCCATCAGGGAGGAGGTTCAGGAGCCTGAAGACACACACTCAACGATTCAGGAACAGCTTCTTCCTCTCTGCCATCAGGGAGGAGGTACAGGAGCCTTAAGACGCACACTCAACGATTCAGGAACAGCTTCTTCCCCTCTACCATCAGGGAGGAGGTACAGGAGCCTGAAGACACACCCTCAATGATTCAATAACAGCTTCTTCCCCTCTGCCATCAGGGAGGAGGTACAGGAGCCTGAAGACACACACTCAACGATTCAGGAACAGCTTCTTCCCCTCTGCCATCAGGGAGGAGGTTCAGGATCCTGAAGACTCACACTCAACGATTCAGGAACAGCTTCTTCCCCTCTGCCATCAGTGAGGATGTACAGGAGCCTGAAGACGCACACTCAACGATTCAGGAACAGCTTCTTCCCCTCTGCCATCAGGGAGGAGGTTCAGGAGCCTGAAGACACACACTCAGCGATTCAGGAACAGCTTCTTCCCCTCTGCCATCAGGGAGGGGGTACAGGAGCCTGAGGACACACACTCAACGATTCAGGAACATCTTCTTCCCCTCTGCCATCAGGGAGGAGGTACAGGAGCCTGAAGACACACACTCAGTGATTCAGGAACAGCTTCTTCCCCTCTGCCATAAGGGAGGAGGTACAGGAGCCTGAAGACGCACACTCAACGATTCAGGAACAGCTTCTTCCCCTCTGCCATCAGGGAGGAGGTACAGGAGCCTGAAGACACACACTCAACGATTCAGGAACAGCTTCTTCCCCTCTGCCATCAGGGAGGAGGTACAGGAGCCTGAAGACACACACTCAACGATTCAGGAACAGCTTCTTCCCCTCTGCCATCAGGGAGGTGGTACAGGAGCCTGTAGACACACACTCAACGATTCAGGAACAGCTTCTTCCTCTCTGCCATCAGGGAGGAGGTACAGGAGCCTGAAGACGCACACTCAACGATTCAGGAACAGCTTCTTCCCCTCTGCCATCAGGGAGGAGGTACAGGAGCCTTAAGACGCACACTCAACGATTCAGGAACAGCTTCTTCCCCTCTACCATCAGGGAGGAGGTACAGGAGCCTGAAGACACACACTCAATGATTCAGGAACAGCTTCTTCCCCTCTGCCATCAGGGAGGAGGTACAGGAGCCTGAAGACACACTCTCAACGATTCAGGAACAGCTTCTTTCCCTCTGCCATCAGGGAGGAGGTACAGGAGCCTGAAGACACACACTCAACGATTCAAGAACAGCTTCTTCCCCTCTGCCATCAGGGAGGAGGTACAGGAGCCTGAAGACACACACTCAACGATTCAGGAACAGCTTCTTCTCTTTCGCTATCAGGGAGGTGGTACAGGAGCCTGAATACACACACTCAACGATTCAGGAACAGCTTCTTCCCCTCTGCCATCAGGGAGGAGGTACAGGAGCCTTAAGACGCACACTCAACGATTCAGGAACAGCTTCTTCCCCTCTACCATCAGGGAGGAGGTACAGGAGCCTGAAGACACACCCTCAATGATTCAATAACAGCTTCTTCCCCTCTGCCATCAGGGAGGAGGTACAGGAGCCTGAAGACACACACTCAACGATTCAGGAACAGCTTCTTCCCCTCTGCCATCAGGGAGGAGGTTCAGGATCCTGAAGACTCACACTCAACGATTCAGGAACAGCTTCTTCCCCTCTGCCATCAGTGAGGATGTACAGGAGCCTGAAGACGCACACTCAACGATTCAGGAACAGCTTCTTCCCCTCTGCCATCAGGGAGGAGGTTCAGGAGCCTGAAGACACACACTCAGCGATTCAGGATCAGCTTCTTCCTCTCTGCCATCAGGGAAGAGGTACAGCAGCCTGAAGACGCACACTCAATGATTCAAGAACAGCTTCTTCCCCTCTGCCATCAGGGAGGAGGTACAGGAGCCTGAAGACGCACAATCAACGATTCAGGAACAGCTTCTTCCCCTCTACCATCAGGGAGGAGGTACAGGAGCCTGAAGACGCACACTCAACGATTCAGGAACAGCTTCTTCCCCTCTACCATCAGGGAGGAGGTACAGGAGCCTGAAGACACACACTCAACAATTCAGGAACAGCTTCTTCCCCTCTACCATCAGGGAGGAGGTACAGGAGCCTGAAGACGCACACTCAACGATTCAGGAACAGCTTCTTCCCCTCTACCATCAGGGAGGAGGTACAGGAGCCTGAAGAAACACACTCGGTGATTCAGGAACAGCTGGTCCCCCTCTGCCATCAGGGAGGAGGTACAGGAGCCTGAAGACACACACTCAATGATTCAAGAACAGCTTCTTCCCCTCTGCCATCAGTGAGGAGGTACAGGATCCTGAAGACTCACACTCAACGATTCAGGAACAGCTTCTTCCCCTCTGCCATCAGGGAGGAGGTTCAGGAGCCTGAAGACACACACTCAACGATTCAGGAACAGCTTCTTCCCCTCCACCATCAGGGAGGAGGTACAGGAGCCTGAAGACGCATACTCAACGATTCAGGAACAGCTTCTTCCCCTCTGCCATCAGGGAGGAGGTTCAGGAGCCTGAAGACACACACTCAACGAATCAGGAACAGCTTCCTCCCCTTCGCCATCAAGGAGGAGGTACAGGAGCCTGAAGACACACACTCAACGATTCAGGAACAGCTTCTTCCCCTCTGCCATCAGGGAGGAGGTTCAGGAGCCTGAAGACACACACTCAACGATTCAGGAACAGCTTCTTCCTCTCTGCCATCAGGGAGGAGGTACAGGAGCCTTAAGACGCACACTCAACGATTCAGGAACAGCTTCTTCCCCTCTACCATCAGGGAGGAGGTACAGGAGCCTGAAGACATACCCTCAATGATTCAATAACAGCTTCTTCCCCTCTGCCATCAGGGAGGAGGTACAGGAGCCTGAAGACACACACTCAACGATTCAGGAACAGCTTCTTCCCCTCTGCCATCAGGGAGGAGGTTCAGGATCCTGAAGACTCACACTCAACGATTCAGGAACAGCTTCTTCCCCTCTGCCATCAGTGAGGATGTACAGGAGCCTGAAGACGCACACTCAACGATTCAGGAACAGCTTCTTCCCCTCTGCCATCAGGGAGGAGGTTCAGGAGCCTGAAGACACACACTCAGCGATTCAGGAACAGCTTCTTCCCCTCTGCCATCAGGGAGGGGGTACAGGAGCCTGAGGACACACACTCAACGATTCAGGAACATCTTCTTCCCCTCTGCCATCAGGGAGGAGGTACAGGAGCCTGAAGACACACACTCAGTGATTCAGGAACAGCTTCTTCCCCTCTGCCATAAGGGAGGAGGTACAGGAGCCTGAAGACGCACACTCAACGATTCAGGAACAGCTTCTTCCCCTCTGCCATCAGGGAGGAGGTACAGGAGCCTGAAGACACACACTCAACGATTCAGGAACAGCTTCTTCCCCTCTGCCATCAGGGAGGAGGTACAGGAGCCTGAAGACACACACTCAACGATTCAGGAACAGCTTCTTCCCCTCTGCCATCAGGGAGGTGGTACAGGAGCCTGTAGACACACACTCAACGATTCAGGAACAGCTTCTTCCTCTCTGCCATCAGGGAGGAGGTACAGGAGCCTGAAGACGCACACTCAACGATTCAGGAACAGCTTCTTCCCCTCTGCCATCAGGGAGGAGGTACAGGAGCCTTAAGACGCACACTCAACGATTCAGGAACAGCTTCTTCCCCTCTACCATCAGGGAGGAGGTACAGGAGCCTGAAGACACACACTCAATGATTCAGGAACAGCTTCTTCCCCTCTGCCATCAGGGAGGAGGTACAGGAGCCTGAAGACACACTCTCAACGATTCAGGAACAGCTTCTTTCCCTCTGCCATCAGGGAGGAGGTACAGGAGCCTGAAGACACACACTCAACGATTCAAGAACAGCTTCTTCCCCTCTGCCATCAGGGAGGAGGTACAGGAGCCTGAAGACACACACTCAACGATTCAGGAACAGCTTCTTCTCTTTCGCTATCAGGGAGGTGGTACAGGAGCCTGAATACACACACTCAACGATTCAGGAACAGCTTCTTCCCCTCTGCCATCAGGGAGGAGGTACAGGAGCCTGAAGACACACACTCAACGATTCAGGAACAGCTTCTTCCTCTCTGCCATCAGGGAGGAGGTACAGGAGCCTTAAGACGCACACTCAACGATTCAGGAACAGCTTCTTCCCCTCTACCATCAGGGAGGAGGTACAGGAGCCTGAAGACACACCCTCAATGATTCAATAACAGCTTCTTCCCCTCTGCCATCAGGGAGGAGGTACAGGAGCCTGAAGACACACACTCAACGATTCAGGAACAGCTTCTTCCCCTCTGCCATCAGGGAGGAGGTTCAGGATCCTGAAGACTCACACTCAACGATTCAGGAACAGCTTCTTCCCCTCTGCCATCAGTGAGGATGTACAGGAGCCTGAAGACGCACACTCAACGATTCAGGAACAGCTTCTTCCCCTCTGCCATCAGGGAGGAGGTTCAGGAGCCTGAAGACACACACTCAACGATTCAGGAACAGCTTCTTCCCCTCTGCCATCAGGGAGGAGGTTCAGGATCCTGAAGACTCACACTCAACGATTCAGGAACAGCTTCTTCCCCTCTGCCATCAGTGAGGATGTACAGGAGCCTGAAGACGCACACTCAACGATTCAGGAACAGCTTCTTCCCCTCTGCCATCAGGGAGGAGGTTCAGGAGCCTGAAGACACACACTCAGCGATTCAGGATCAGCTTCTTCCTCTCTGCCATCAGGGAAGAGGTACAGCAGCCTGAAGACGCACACTCAATGATTCAAGAACAGCTTCTTCCCCTCTGCCATCAGGGAGGAGGTACAGGAGCCTGAAGACGCACAATCAACGATTCAGGAACAGCTTCTTCCCCTCTACCATCAGGGAGGAGGTACAGGAGCCTGAAGACGCACACTCAACGATTCAGGAACAGCGTCTTCCCCTCTACCATCAGGGAGGAGGTACAGGAGCCTGAAGACACACACTCAACAATTCAGGAACAGCTTCTTCCCCTCTACCATCAGGGAGGAGGTACAGGAGCCTGAAGACGCACACTCAACGATTCAGGAACAGCTTCTTCCCCTCTACCATCAGGGAGGAGGTACAGGAGCCTGAAGAAACACACTCGGTGATTCAGGAACAGCTGGTCCCCCTCTGCCATCAGGGAGGAGGTACAGGAGCCTGAAGACACACACTCAATGATTCAAGAACAGCTTCTTCCCCTCTGCCATCAGTGAGGAGGTACAGGATCCTGAAGACTCACACTCAACGATTCAGGAACAGCTTCTTCCCCTCTGCCATCAGGGAGGAGGTTCAGGAGCCTGAAGACACACACTCAACGATTCAGGAACAGCTTCTTCCCCTCCACCATCAGGGAGGAGGTACAGGAGCCTGAAGACGCATACTCAACGATTCAGGAACAGCTTCTTCCCCTCTGCCATCAGGGAGGAGGTTCAGGAGCCTGAAGACACACACTCAACGAATCAGGAACAGCTTCCTCCCCTTCGCCATCAAGGAGGAGGTACAGGAGCCTGAAGACACACACTCAACGATTCAGGAACAGCTTCTTCCCCTCTGCCATCAGGGAGGAGGTTCAGGAGCCTGAAGACACACACTCAACGATTCAGGAACAGCTTCTTCCTCTCTGCCATCAGGGAGGAGGTACAGGAGCCTTAAGACGCACACTCAACGATTCAGGAACAGCTTCTTCCCCTCTACCATCAGGGAGGAGGTACAGGAGCCTGAAGACACACCCTCAATGATTCAATAACAGCTTCTTCCCCTCTGCCATCAGGGAGGAGGTACAGGAGCCTGAAGACCCACACTCAACGATTCAGGAACAGCTTCTTCCCCTCTGCCATCAGGGAGGAGGTTCAGGATCCTGAAGACTCACACTCAACGATTCAGGAACAGCTTCTTCCCCTCTGCCATCAGTGAGGATGTACAGGAGCCTGAAGACGCACACTCAACGATTCAGGAACAGCTTCTTCCCCTCTGCCATCAGGGAGGAGGTTCAGGAGCCTGAAGACACACACTCAGCGATTCAGGAAAAGCTTCTTCCCCTCTGCCATCAGGGAGGGGGTACAGGAGCCTGAGGACACACACTCAACGATTCAGGAACATCTTCTTCCCCTCTGCCATCAGGGAGGAGGTACAGGAGCCTGAAGACACACACTCAGTGATTCAGGAACAGCTTCTTCCCCTCTGCCATAAGGGAGGAGGTACAGGAGCCTGAAGACGCACACTCAACGATTCAGGAACAGCTTCTTCCCCTCTGCCATCAGGGAGGAGGTACAGGAGCCTGAAGACACACACTCAACGATTCAGGAACAGCTTCATCCCCTCTGCCATCAGGGAGGAGGTTCAGGAGCCTGAAGACACACACTCAATGATTCAGGAACAGCTTCTGCCCCTTCGCCATCAAGGAGGAGGTACAGGAGCCTGAAGACACACACTGAACGATTCAGGAACAGCTTCTTCCCCTCTGCCATCAGGGAGGATGTACAGGAGCCTGAACACACACACTCAACCATTCAGGAACAGCTTCTTCCCCTCTGCAATCAGGGAGGATGTACATGTTCCTGAAGACACACACTCAGCAGTTTAGGAACAGCTGCTTCCCCTCTGCCATCAGGGAGGAAGTACAGGAGCCTGAAGACACACACTCAATGATTCAGGAACAGCTTCTTCCCCTCTGCCATCAGTGAGGAGGTACAGGAGCCTGAAGACACAGACGCAACGATTCAGGAACAGCTTTTTCCCCTCTGCCATCAGGGAGGTGGTACAGGAGCCTGAAGACACACACTCAACGATTCAGGAACAGCTTCTTCCTCTTTGCCATCAGGGAGGAGGTACAGGAGCCTGAAGACGCACACTCAACGATTCAGGAACAGCTTCTTCCCCTCTACCATCAGGGAGGAGGTACAGGAGCCTGAAGACACACACTTAACGATTCAGGAACAGCTTCTTCCCTTTCGCTATCAGGGAGTTGGTACAGGAGCCTGAAGACACACACTCAACGATTCAGGAACAGCTTCTTCCTCTCTGCCGTCAGGGAGGAGGTACAGGAGCCTGAGGACACACACTCAACGATTCAGGAACATCTTCTTCCCCTCTGCCATCAGGGAGGATGTACGGGGCCTGAAGAGACACACTCGGTGATTCAGGAACAGCTGGTCCCCCTCTGCCATCAGGGAGGAGTTACAGGAGCCTGAAGACACACACTAAATGATTCAAGAACAGCTTCTTCCCCCCTGCCATCAGGGAGGAGGTACAGGAGCCTGAAGTCGCACACTCAATGATTCAGGAACAGCTTCTTCCCCTACGCCATCAGGGAGGTGGTACAGGAGCCTGAAGACACACACTCAATTACTCAAGAACAGCTTCTTCCCCTCTGCCATCAGTGAGGAGGTACAGGATCCTGAAGACTCACACTCAACGATTCAGGAACAGCTTCTTCCCCTCTGCCATCAGTGTGGATGTACAGGAGCCTGAAGACGCACACTCAACGATTCAGGAACAGCTTCTTCCACTCTGCCATCAGGGAGGAGGTTCAGGAGCCTGAAGACTCACACTCAGCGATTCAGGATCAGCTTCTTCCTCTATGCCATCAGGGAGGAGGTACAGCAGCCTGAAGACGCACACTCAATGATTCAAGAACAGCTTCTTCCCCTCTGCCATCAGGGAGGAGGTACAGGAGCCTGAAGACGCACAATCAACGATTCAGGAACAGCTTCTTCCCCTCTACCATCAGGGAGGAGGTACAGGAGCCTGAAGACGCACACTCAACGATTCAGGAACAGCTTCTTCCCCTCTACCATCAGGGAGGAGGTACAGGAGCCTGAAGACACACACTCAACGATTCAGGAACAGCTTCTTCCCCTCTACCATCAGGGAGGAGGTACAGGAGCCTGAAGACGCACACTCAACGATTCAGGAACAGCTTCTTCCCCTCTACCATCAGGGAGGAGGTACAGGAGCCTGAAGAAACACACTCGGTGATTCAGGAACAGCTGGTCCCCCTCTGCCATCAGGGAGGAGGTACAGGAGCCTGAAGACACACACTCAATGATTCAAGAACAGCTTCTTCCCCTCTGCCATCAGTGAGGAGGTACAGGATCCTGAAGACTCACACTCAACGATTCAGGAACAGCTTCTTCCCCTCTGCCATCAGGGAGGAGGTTCAGGAGCCTGAAGACACACACTCAACGATTCAGGAACAGCTTCTTCCCCTCCACCATCAGGGAGGAGGTACAGGAGCCTGAAGACGCATACTCAACGATTCAGGAACAGCTTCTTCCCCTCTGCCATCAGGGAGGAGGTTCAGGAGCCTGAAGACACACACTCAACGAATCAGGAACAGCTTCCTCCCCTTCGCCATCAAGGAGGAGGTTCAGGAGCCTGAAGACACACACTCAACGATTCAGGAACAGCTTCTTCCCCTCTGCCATCAGGGAGGAGGTTCAGGAGCCTGAAGACACACACTCAACGATTCAGGTACAGCTTCTTCCCCTCTGCCATCAGGGAGGAGGTACAGGAGCCTGAAGACACACACTCAACGATTCAGGTACAGCTTCTTCCCTTCGCCATCAATGCGGAGGTACAGGAGCCTGAAGACACACACTCAACGATTCAGGAACAGCTTCTTCCCCTCTGCCATCAGGGAGGAGGTTCAAGAGCCTGAAGACACACACTCAACGAATTAGGAACAGCTTCTTCCCCTTCTCCATCAAGGAGGAGGTGCAGGAGCCTGAAGACACACACTCAACGATTCAGGAACAGCTTCTTCCCCTCTGCCATCAGGGAGGATGTACAGGAGCCTGAAGACTCACACTCAACGATTCAGGAACAGATTCTTCCCCTCTACCATCAGGGAGGAGGTACAGTAGCCTGATGACGCACACTCAACGATTCAGGAACAGCTTCTTCCCCTCTGCCATCAGGGAGGTGTTTCAGGAGCCTGAAGACACACACTCAACGATTCAGGAACAGCTTCTTCCCCTCTGCCATCAGGGAGGAGGTACAGGAGCCTGAATACACACACTCAATGATTCAGGAACAGCTTCTTCCCCTTCGCCATCAAGGAGGAGGTCCAGGAGCCTGAAGACACACACTCAACGTTTCAGGAACAGCTTCTTCCCCTCTGCCATCAGGGAGGATGTACAGGAGCCTGAAGACACACACTCAATGATTCAAGAACAGCTTCTTCCCCTCTGCCATCAGGGAGGAGGTACAGGAGCCTGAAGACACACACTCAATGATTCAAGAACAGCTTCTTCCCCTCTGCCATCAGGGAGGAGGTACAGGAGCCTGAAGACACACACTCAACGATTCAGGAACAGCTTCTTTCCCTCTGCCATCAGGGAGGAGGTACAGGAGCCTGAAGACACACACTCAACGATTCAAGAACAGCTTCTTCCCCTCTGCCATCAGGGAGGAGGTACAGGAGCCTGAAGACACACACTCAACGATTCAGGAACAGCTTCTTCTCTTTCGCTATCAGGGAGGTGGTACAGGAGCCTGAATACACACACTCAACGATTCAGGAACAGCTTCTTCCCCTCTGCCATCAGGGAGGAGGTACAGGAGCCTGAAGACACACACTCAACGATTCGGGAACAGCTTCTTCCTCTCTGCCATCAGGGAGGAGGTACAGGAGCCTTAAGACGCACACTCAACGATTCAGGAACAGCTTCTTCCCCTCTACCATCAGGGAGGAGGTACAGGAGCCTGAAGACACACCCTCAATGATTCAATAACAGCTTCTTCCCCTCTGCCATCAGGGAGGAGGTACAGGAGCCTGAAGACACACACTCAACGATTCAGGAACAGCTTCTTCCCCTCTGCCATCAGGGAGGAGGTTCAGGATCCTGAAGACTCACACTCAACGATTCAGGAACAGCTTCTTCCCCTCTGCCATCAGTGAGGATGTACAGGAGCCTGAAGACGCACACTCAACGATTCAGGAACAGCTTCTTCCCCTCTGCCATCAGGGAGGAGGTTCAGGAGCCTGAAGACACACACTCAGCGATTCAGGATCAGCTTCTTCCTCTCTGCCATCAGGGAAGAGGTACAGCAGCCTGAAGACGCACACTCAATGATTCAAGAACAGCTTCTTCCCCTCTGCCATCAGGGAGGAGGTACAGGAGCCTGAAGACACACACTCAACGATTCAGGAACAGCTTCTTCCCCTCTGCCATCAGGGAGGTGGTACAGGAGCCTGTAGACACACACTCAACGATTCAGGAACAGCTTCTTCCTCTCTGCCATCAGGGAGGAGGTACAGGAGCCTGAAGACGCACACTCAACGATTCAGGAACAGCTTCTTCCCCTCTGCCATCAGGGAGGAGGTACAGGAGCCTTAAGACGCACACTCAACGATTCAGGAACAGCTTCTTCCCCTCTACCATCAGGGAGGAGGTACAGGAGCCTGAAGACACACACTCAATGATTCAGGAACAGCTTCTTCCCCTCTGCCATCAGGGAGGAGGTACAGGAGCCTGAAGACACACTCTCAACGATTCAGGAACAGCTTCTTTCCCTCTGCCATCAGGGAGGAGGTACAGGAGCCTGAAGACACACACTCAACGATTCAAGAACAGCTTCTTCCCCTCTGCCATCAGGGAGGAGGTACAGGAGCCTGAAGACACACACTCAACGATTCAGGAACAGCTTCTTCTCTTTCGCTATCAGGGAGGTGGTACAGGAGCCTGAATACACACACTCAACGATTCAGGAACAGCTTCTTCCCCTCTGCCATCAGGGAGGAGGTACAGGAGCCTGAAGACACACACTCAACGATTCAGGAACAGCTTCTTCCTCTCTGCCATCAGGGAGGAGGTACAGGAGCCTTAAGACGCACACTCAACGATTCAGGAACAGCTTCTTCCCCTCTACCATCAGGGAGGAGGTACAGGAGCCTGAAGACACACCCTCAATGATTCAATAACAGCTTCTTCCCCTCTGCCATCAGGGAGGAGGTACAGGAGCCTGAAGACACACACTCAACGATTCAGGAACAGCTTCTTCCCCTCTGCCATCAGGGAGGAGGTTCAGGATCCTGAAGACTCACACTCAACGATTCAGGAACAGCTTCTTCCCCTCTGCCATCAGTGAGGATGTACAGGAGCCTGAAGACGCACACTCAACGATTCAGGAACAGCTTCTTCCCCTCTGCCATCAGGGAGGAGGTTCAGGAGCCTGAAGACACACACTCAGCGATTCAGGATCAGCTTCTTCCTCTCTGCCATCAGGGAAGAGGTACAGCAGCCTGAAGACGCACACTCAATGATTCAAGAACAGCTTCTTCCCCTCTGCCATCAGGGAGGAGGTACAGGAGCCTGAAGACGCACAATCAACGATTCAGGAACAGCTTCTTCCCCTCTACCATCAGGGAGGAGGTACAGGAGCCTGAAGACGCACACTCAACGATTCAGGAACAGCTTCTTCCCCTCTACCATCAGGGAGGAGGTACAGGAGCCTGAAGACACACACTCAACAATTCAGGAACAGCTTCTTCCCCTCTACCATCAGGGAGGAGGTACAGGAGCCTGAAGACGCACACTCAACGATTCAGGAACAGCTTCTTCCCCTCTACCATCAGGGAGGAGGTACAGGAGCCTGAAGAAACACACTCGGTGATTCAGGAACAGCTGGTCCCCCTCTGCCATCAGGGAGGAGGTACAGGAGCCTGAAGACACACACTCAATGATTCAAGAACAGCTTCTTCCCCTCTGCCATCAGTGAGGAGGTACAGGATCCTGAAGACTCACACTCAACGATTCAGGAACAGCTTCTTCCCCTCTGCCATCAGGGAGGAGGTTCAGGAGCCTGAAGACACACACTCAACGATTCAGGAACAGCTTCTTCCCCTCCACCATCAGGGAGGAGGTACAGGAGCCTGAAGACGCATACTCAACGATTCAGGAACAGCTTCTTCCCCTCTGCCATCAGGGAGGAGGTTCAGGAGCCTGAAGACACACACTCAACGAATCAGGAACAGCTTCCTCCCCTTCGCCATCAAGGAGGAGGTACAGGAGCCTGAAGACACACACTCAACGATTCAGGAACAGCTTCTTCCCCTCTGCCATCAGGGAGGAGGTTCAGGAGCCTGAAGACACACACTCAACGATTCAGGAACAGCTTCTTCCTCTCTGCCATCAGGGAGGAGGTACAGGAGCCTTAAGACGCACACTCAACGATTCAGGAACAGCTTCTTCCCCTCTACCATCAGGGAGGAGGTACAGGAGCCTGAAGACACACCCTCAATGATTCAATAACAGCTTCTTCCCCTCTGCCATCAGGGAGGAGGTACAGGAGCCTGAAGACACACACTCAACGATTCAGGAACAGCTTCTTCCCCTCTGCCATCAGGGAGGAGGTTCAGGATCCTGAAGACTCACACTCAACGATTCAGGAACAGCTTCTTCCCCTCTGCCATCAGTGAGGATGTACAGGAGCCTGAAGACGCACACTCAACGATTCAGGAACAGCTTCTTCCCCTCTGCCATCAGGGAGGAGGTTCAGGAGCCTGAAGACACACACTCAGCGATTCAGGATCAGCTTCTTCCTCTCTGCCATCAGGGAAGAGGTACAGCAGCCTGAAGTCGCACACTCAATGATTCAAGAACAGCTTCTACCCCTCTGCCATCAGGGAGGAGGTACAGGAGCCTGAAGACGCACAATCAACGATTCAGGAACAGCTTCTTCCCCTCTACCATCAGGGAGGAGGTACAGGAGCCTGAAGACGCACACTCAACGATTCAGGAACAGCTTCTTCCCCTCTACCATCAGGGAGGAGGTACAGGAGCCTGAAGACACACACTCAACAATTCAGGAACAGCTTCTTCCCCTCTACCATCAGGGAGGAGGTACAGGAGCCTGAAGACGCACACTCAACGATTCAGGAACAGCTTCTTCCCCTCTACCATCAGGGAGGAGGTACAGGAGCCTGAAGAAACACACTCGGTGATTCAGGAACAGCTGGTCCCCCTCTGCCATCAGGGAGGAGGTACAGGAGCCTGAAGACACACACTCAATGATTCAAGAACAGCTTCTTCCCCTCTGCCATCAGTGAGGAGGTACAGGATCCTGAAGACTCACACTCAACGATTCAGGAACAGCTTCTTCCCCTCTGCCATCAGGGAGGAGGTTCAGGAGCCTGAAGACACACACTCAACGATTCAGGAACAGCTTCTTCCCCTCCACCATCAGGGAGGAGGTACAGGAGCCTGAAGACGCATACTCAACGATTCAGGAACAGCTTCTTCCCCTCTGCCATCAGGGAGGAGGTTCAGGAGCCTGAAGACACACACTCAACGAATCAGGAACAGCTTCCTCCCCTTCGCCATCAAGGAGGAGGTACAGGAGCCTGAAGACACACACTCAACGATTCAGGAACAGCTTCTTCCCCTCTGCCATCAGGGAGGACGTTCAGGAGCCTGAAGACACACACTCAACGATTCAGGTACAGCTTCTTCCCCTCTGCCATCAGGGAGGAGGTACAGGAGCCTGAAGACACACACTCAACGATTCAGGTACAGCTTCTTCCCTTCGCCATCAATGCGGAGGTACAGGAGCCTGAAGACACACACTCAACGATTCAGGAACAGCTTCTTCCCCTCTGCCATCAGGGAGGATGTTCAAGAGCCTGAAGACACACACTCAACGAATTAGGAACAGCTTCTTCCCCTTCGCCATCAAGGAGGAGGTACAGGAGCCTGAAGACACACACTCAACGATTCAGGAACAGCTTCTTCCCCTCTGCCATCAGGGAGGATGTACAGGAGCCTGAAGACTCACACTCAACGATTCAGGAACAGATTCTTCCCCTCTACCATCAGGGAGGAGGTACAGGAGCCTGATGACGCACACTCAACGATTCAGGAACATCTTCTTCCCCTCTGCCATCAGGGAGGTGTTTCAGGAGCCTGAAGACACACACTCAACGATTCAGGAACAGCTTCTTCCCCTCTGCCATCAGGGAGGAGGTATAGGAGCCTGAATACACACACTCAATGATTCAGGAACAGCTTCTTCCCCTTCGCCGGCAAGGAGGAGGTCCAGGAGCCTGAAGACACACACTCATCGTTTCAGGAACAGCTTCTTCCCCTCTGCCATCAGGGAGGATGTACAGGAGCCTGAAGACTCACACTCAACGATTCAGGAACAGCTTCTTCCTCTCTGCCATCAGGGAGGAGGTACAGGAGCCTTAAGACGCACACTCAACGATTCAGGAACAGCTTCTTCCCCTCTACCATCAGGGAGGAGGTACAGGAGCCTGAAGACACACACTCAATGATTCAGGAACAGCTTCTTCCCCTCTACCATCAGGGAGGAGGTACAGGAGCCTGAAGACACACACTCAATGATTCAAGAACAGCTTCTTCCCCTCTGCCATCAGGGAGGAGGTACAGGAGCCTGAAAACACACACTCAACGATTCAGGAACAGCTTCTTTCCCTCTGCCATCAGGGAGGAGGTACAGGAGCCTGAAGACACACACTCAACGATTCAAGAACAGCTTCTTCCCCTCTGCCATCAGGGAGGAGGTACAGGAGCCTGAAGACACACACTCAACGATTCAGGAACAGCTTCTTCTCTTTCGCTATCAGGGAGGTGGTACAGGAGCCTGAATACACACACTCAACGATTCAGGAACAGCTTCTTCCCCTCTGCCATCAGGGAGGAGGTACAGGAGCCTTAAGACGAAAACTCAACGATTCAGGAACAGCTTCTTCCCCTCTACCTTCAGGGAGGAGGTACAGGAGCCTGAAGACACACCCTCAATGATTCAATAACAGCTTCTTCCCCTCTGCCATCAGGGAGGAGGTACAGGAGCCTGAAGACACACACTCAACGATTCAGGAACAGCTTCTTCCCCTCTGCCATCAGGGAGGAGGTTCAGGAGCCTGAAGACACACACTCAACGAATCAGGAACAGCTTCCTCCCCATCGCCATCAAGGAGGAGGTACAGGAGCCTGAAGACGCATACTCAACGATTCAGGAACAACTTCTTCCTCTCTGCCATCAGGGAGGGGGTACAGGAGCCTGAAGACACACACTCAACGATTCAGGAACAGCTTCTTCCCCTCTGCCATCAGGGAGGGGGTACAGGAGCCTGAAGACACACACTCAATGATTCAAGAACAGCTTCTTCCCCTCCGCCATCAGGGAGGTGGTACAGGAGCCTGAAGACACACACTCAACGATTCAGGAACAGCTTCTTCCCCTCTGCCATCAGTGAGGAGGTACAGGAGCCTGAAGACACACACTCAATGATTCAAGAACAGCTTCTTCCCCTCTGCCATCAGGGAGGAGGTACAGGAGCCTGAAGTCACACACTCAATGATTCAGGAACAGCTTCTTCCCCTACGCCATCAGGGAGGTGGTACAGGGGCCTGAAGACACACACTCAATTACTCAAGAACAGCTTCTTCCCCTCTGCCATCAGTGAGGAGGTACAGGAGCCTGAAGACACACACTCAGTGATTCAGGAACTGCTTCTTCCCCTCTGCCATCAGGGAGGGGGTACAGGAGCCTGAAGACACACACTGAATGATTCAGGAACAGCTTCTTCCCCTCTGCCATCTGGGAGGAGGTACAGGAGACTGAAGACACACACTCAACGATTCAGGAACAGCTTCTTCTCCTCTGCCATCAGGGAGGGGGTACAGGAGCCTGAAGACACACACTCAATGATTCAAGAACAGCTTCTTCCCCTCCGCCATCAGGGAGGTGGTACAGGAGCCTGAAGACACACACTCAACGATTCAGGAACAGCTTCTTCCCCTCTGCCATCAGTGAGGAGGTACAGGAGCATGAAGACACACACTCAATGATTCAAGAACAGCTTCTTCCCCTCTGCCATCAGGGAGGAGGTACAGGAGCCTGAAGACACACACTCAAAGATTCAGGAACAGCTTCTTCCCCTACGCCATCAGGGAGGTGGTACAGGAGCCTGAAGACACACACTCAATTACTCAAGAACAGCTTCTTCCCCTCTGCCATCAGTGAGGAGGTACAGGAGCCTGAAGACACACACTCAGTGATTCAGGAACTGCTTCTTCCCCTCTGCCATCAGGGAGGGGGTACAGGAGCCTGAAGACACACACTGAATGATTCAGGAACAGCTTCTTCCCCTCTGCCATCTGGGAGGAGGTACAGGAGACTGAAGAATCACACTCAGCGATTCAGGAACAGCTTCTTCCGCTCTGCCAGCAGTTAGGAGGTATAGGAGCCTGAAGACACACACTCAACGATTCAGGAACAGCTTCTTCCCCTCTGCCATCAGGGAGGATGTACAGAGCCCTGAAGACACACACTCAACGATTCAGGAACAGCTGCTTCCCCTCTTCCATCAGGGGGGAGATACAGGAGCCTGAAGACACACACTTAACGATTCAGGAACAGCTTCTTCCCTTTCGGTATCAGGGAGGTGGTACAGGAGCCTGAAGACACACACTCAACGATTCAGGAACAGCTTCTTCCTCTCTGCCATCAGGGAGGAGGTACAGGAGCCTGAAGACACACACTCAGTGATTCAGGAACAGCTTCTTCCCCTCTGCCATCAGGGAGGGGGTACAGGAGCCTGAGGACACACACTCAACGATTCAGGAACATCTTCTTCCCCTCTGCCATCAGGGAGGAGGTACAGGAGCCTGAAGACACACACTCAGTGATTCAGGAACAGCTTCTTCCCCTCTGCCATAAGGGAGGAGGTACAGGAGCCTGAAGACGCACACTCAACGATTCAGGAACAGCTTCTTCCCCTCTGCCATCAGGGAGGAGGTACAGGAGCCTGAAGACACACACTCAACGATTCAGGAACAGCTTCTTGCCCTCTACCATCAAGGTTGAGGTACAGGAGCCTGAAGACGCACACTCAACGATTCAGGAACAGCTTCTTCCCCTCTGCCATCAGGGAGGTGGTACAGAAGCCTGAAGACTCACACTCAACGATTCAGGAACAGCTTCTTGCCCTCTACCATCAAGGTTGAGGTACAGGAGCCTGAAGACAAACACTCAACGATTCAGGAACAGCTTCTTCCCCTCTACCATCAAGGAGGAGGTACAGGAGCCTGAAGACGCACACTCAACGATTCAGGAACAGCTTCTTCCACTCGGCCATCAGGGAGGTGGTACAGGAGCCTGAAGACACACACTCAACGAATCAGGAACAGCTTCTTCCCCTCTGCCTTCAGGGAGGATGTACAGGAGCCTGAAGTCACACACTCAATGATTCAGGAACAGCTTCTTCCCCTCTGCCATCAGGGAGGAGGTACAGGAGCCTGAAGTCACACACTCAGCCATTCAGGAACAGCTTCTTCCCTCTGCCATCAGGGAGGGGGTACAGGAGCCTGAAGACACACACTCAACGATTCAGGAACAGCTTCTTCCTCTCTGCCATCAGGGAGGAGGTACAGGAGCCTGAAGACACACACTCAGTGATTCAGGAACAGCTTCTTCCCCTCTGCCATCAGGGAGGGGGTACAGGAGCCTGAGGACACACACTCAACGATTCAGGAACATCTTCTTCCCCTCTGCCATCAGGGAGGAGGTACAGGAGCCTGAAGACACACACTCAGTGATTCAGGAACAGCTTCTTCCCCTCTGCCATAAGGGAGGAGGTACAGGAGCCTGAAGACGCACACTCAACGATTCAGGAACAGCTTCTTCCCCTCTGCCATCAGGGAGGAGGTACAGGAGCCTGAAGACACACACTCAACGATTCAGGAACAGCTTCTTGCCCTCTACCATCAAGGTTGAGGTACAGGAGCCTGAAGACGCACACTCAACGATTCAGGAACAGCTTCTTCCCCTCTGCCATCAGGGAGGTGGTACAGAAGCCTGAAGACTCACACTCAACGATTCAGGAACAGCTTCTTGCCCTCTACCATCAAGGTTGAGGTACAGGAGCCTGAAGACAAACACTCAACGATTCAGGAACAGCTTCTTCCCCTCTACCATCAAGGAGGAGGTACAGGAGCCTGAAGACGCACACTCAACGATTCAGGAACAGCTTCTTCCACTCGGCCATCAGGGAGGTGGTACAGGAGCCTGAAGACACACACTCAACGAATCAGGAACAGCTTCTTCCCCTCTGCCTTCAGGGAGGATGTACAGGAGCCTGAAGTCACACACTCAATGATTCAGGAACAGCTTCTTCCCCTCTGCCATCAGGGAGGAGGTACAGGAGCCTGAAGTCACACACTCAGCGATTCAGGAACAGCTTCTTCCCTCTGCCATCAGGGAGGGGGTACAGGAGCCTGAAGACACACACTCAACGATTCAGGAACAGCTTCTTCCCCTCTGCCATCAGGGAGGAGGTACAGGAGCCTGAAGACACACACTCAACGATTCAGGAACAGCTTCTTCCCTTTCGCTATCAGGGAGGTGGTACAGGAGCCTGAAGACACACTCAACGATTCAGGAACAGCTTCTTCCTCTCTGCCATCGGGGAGGAGGTACAGGAGCCTGACGACACACACTCAACGATTCAGGAACATCTTCTTCCCCTCTGCCATCAGGGAGGATGTACGGGCCCTGAAGAGACACACTCGTTTATTCAGGAACAGCTGGTCCCCCTCTGCCATCAGGGAGGAGGTACAGGAGCCTGAAGACACACCCTCAAATGATTCAGGAACATCTTCTTCCCCTCTGCCATCAGTGAGGAGGTACAGGAGCCTGAAGACTCACACTCAACGATTCAGGAACAGCTTCTTCCCCTCTACCATCAGGGAGGATGTACAGGAGCCTGCAGACGCACACTCAACGATTCAGGAACAGCTTCTTCCCCTCTGCCATCAGGGAGGAGGTTCAGGAGCCTGAAGACACACACTCAATGATTCAGGAACAGCTTCTGCCCCTTCGCCATCAAGGAGGAGGTACAGGAGCCTGAAGACACACACTGAACGATTCAGGAACAGCTTCTTCCCCTCTGCCATCAGGGAGGATGTACAGGAGCCTGAACACACACACTCAACCATTCAGGAACAGCTTCTTCCCCTCTGCCATTAGGGAGGATGTACATGTTCCTGAAGACACACACTCAGCAGTTTAGGAACAGCTGCTTCCCCTCTGCCATCAGGGAGGAAGTACAGGAGCCTGAAGACACACACTCAATGATTCAGGAACAGCTTCTTCCCCTCTGCCATCAGTTAGGAGGTAGAGGAGCCTGAAGACACAGACGCAACGATTCAGGAACAGCTTCTTCCCTTTCGCTATCAGGGAGTTGGTACAGGAGCCTGAAGACACACACTCAATGATTCAAGAACAGCTTCTTCCCCTCCGCCATCAGGGAGGTGGTACAGGAGCCTGAAGACACACACTCAATGATTCAGGAACAGCTTCTTCCCCTCTGCCATCATGGAGGTGGTTCAGGAGCCTGAAGACACACACTCAACGATTCAGGTACAGCTTCTTCCCCTTCGCCATCAAGGCGGAAGTACAGGAGCCTGAAGACACACACTCAATGATTCAGGAACACCTTCTGCCCCTTCGCCATCAAGGAGGAGGTACAGGAGCCTGAAGACACACACTGAACGATTCAGGAACAGCTTCTTCCCCTCTGCCATCAGGGAGGATGTACAGGAGCCTGAACACACACACTCAACCATTCAGGAACAGCTTCTTCCCCTCTGCCATCAGGGAGGATGTACATGTTCCTGAAGACACACACTCAGCAGTTTAGGAACAGCTGCTTCCCCTCTGCCATCAGGGAGGAAGTACAGGAGCCTGAAGACACACACTCAATGATTCAGGAACAGCTTCTTCCCCTCTGCCATCAGTGAGGAGGTACAGGAGCCTGAAGACACAGACGCAACGATTCAGGAACAGCTTTTTCCCCTCTGCCATCAGGGAGGTGGTACAGGAGCCTGAAGACACACACTCAACGATTCAGGAACAGCTTCTTCCTCTTTGCCATCAGGGAGGAGGTACAGGAGCCTGAAGACGCACACTCAACGATTCAGGAACAGCTTCTTCCCCTCTACCATCAGGGAGGAGGTACAGGAGCCTGAAGACACACACTTAACGATTCAGGAACAGCTTCTTCCCTTTCGCTATCAGGGAGTTGGTACAGGAGCCTGAAGACACACACTCAACGATTCAGGAACAGCTTCTTCCTCTCTGCCGTCAGGGAGGAGGTACAGGAGCCTGAGGACACACACTCAACGATTCAGGAACAGCTTCTTGCCCTCTACCATCAAGGTTGAGGTACAGGAGCCTGAAGACGCACACTCAACGATTCAGGAACAGCTTCTTCCCCTCTGCCATCAGGGAGGTGGTACAGAAGCCTGAAGACTCACACTCAACGATTCAGGAACAGCTTCTTGCCCTCTACCATCAAGGTTGAGGTACAGGAGCCTGAAGACAAACACTCAACGAATCAGGAACAGCTTCTTCCCCTCTGCCTTCAGGGAGGATGTACAGGAGCCTGAAGTCACACACTCAATGATTCAGGAACAGCTTCTTCCCCTCTGCCATCAGGGAGGAGGTACAGGAGCCTGAAGTCACACACTCAGCGATTCAGGAACAGCTTCTTCCCTCTGCCATCAGGGAGGGGGTACAGGAGCCTGAAGACACACACTCAACGATTCAGGAACAGCTTCTTCCCCTCTGCCATCAGGGAGGAGGTACAGGAGCCTGAAGACACACACTCAACGATTCAGGAACAGCTTCTTCCCTTTCGCTATCAGGGAGGTGGTACAGGAGCCTGAAGACACACTCAACGATTCAGGAACAGCTTCTTCCTCTCTGCCATCGGGGAGGAGGTACAGGAGCCTGACGACACACACTCAACGATTCAGGAACATCTTCTTCCCCTCTGCCATCAGGGAGGATGTACGGGCCCTGAAGAGACACACTCGTTTATTCAGGAACAGCTGGTCCCCCTCTGCCATCAGGGAGGAGGTACAGGAGCCTGAAGACACACCCTCAAATGATTCAGGAACATCTTCTTCCCCTCTGCCATCAGTGAGGAGGTACAGGAGCCTGAAGACTCACACTCAACGATTCAGGAACAGCTTCTTCCCCTCTACCATCAGGGAGGATGTACAGGAGCCTGCAGACGCACACTCAACGATTCAGGAACAGCTTCTTCCCCTCTGCCATCAGGGAGGAGGTTCAGGAGCCTGAAGACACACACTCAATGATTCAGGAACAGCTTCTGCCCCTTCGCCATCAAGGAGGAGGTACAGGAGCCTGAAGACACACACTGAACGATTCAGGAACAGCTTCTTCCCCTCTGCCATCAGGGAGGATGTACAGGAGCCTGAACACACACACTCAACCATTCAGGAACAGCTTCTTCCCCTCTGCCATTAGGGAGGATGTACATGTTCCTGAAGACACACACTCAGCAGTTTAGGAACAGCTGCTTCCCCTCTGCCATCAGGGAGGAAGTACAGGAGCCTGAAGACACACACTCAATGATTCAGGAACAGCTTCTTCCCCTCTGCCATCAGTTAGGAGGTAGAGGAGCCTGAAGACACAGACGCAACGATTCAGGAACAGCTTCTTCCCTTTCGCTATCAGGGAGTTGGTACAGGAGCCTGAAGACACACACTCAATGATTCAAGAACAGCTTCTTCCCCTCCGCCATCAGGGAGGTGGTACAGGAGCCTGAAGACACACACTCAATGATTCAGGAACAGCTTCTTCCCCTCTGCCATCATGGAGGTGGTTCAGGAGCCTGAAGACACACACTCAACGATTCAGGTACAGCTTCTTCCCCTTCGCCATCAAGGCGGAAGTACAGGAGCCTGAAGACACACACTCAATGATTCAGGAACACCTTCTGCCCCTTCGCCATCAAGGAGGAGGTACAGGAGCCTGAAGACACACACTGAACGATTCAGGAACAGCTTCTTCCCCTCTGCCATCAGGGAGGATGTACAGGAGCCTGAACACACACACTCAACCATTCAGGAACAGCTTCTTCCCCTCTGCCATCAGGGAGGATGTACATGTTCCTGAAGACACACACTCAGCAGTTTAGGAACAGCTGCTTCCCCTCTGCCATCAGGGAGGAAGTACAGGAGCCTGAAGACACACACTCAATGATTCAGGAACAGCTTCTTCCCCTCTGCCATCAGTGAGGAGGTACAGGAGCCTGAAGACACAGACGCAACGATTCAGGAACAGCTTTTTCCCCTCTGCCATCAGGGAGGTGGTACAGGAGCCTGAAGACACACACTCAACGATTCAGGAACAGCTTCTTCCTCTTTGCCATCAGGGAGGAGGTACAGGAGCCTGAAGACGCACACTCAACGATTCAGGAACAGCTTCTTCCCCTCTACCATCAGGGAGGAGGTACAGGAGCCTGAAGACACACACTTAACGATTCAGGAACAGCTTCTTCCCTTTCGCTATCAGGGAGTTGGTACAGGAGCCTGAAGACACACACTCAACGATTCAGGAACAGCTTCTTCCTCTCTGCCGTCAGGGAGGAGGTACAGGAGCCTGAGGACACAAACTCAACGATTCAGGAACATCTTCTTCCCCTCTGCCATCAGGGAGGATGTACGGGGCCTGAAGAGACACACTCGGTGATTTAGGAACAGCTGGTCCCCCTCTGCCATCAGGGAGGAGTTACAGGAGCCTGAAGACACACACTCAATGATTCAAGAACAGCTTCTTCCCCCCTGCCATCAGGGAGGAGGTACAGGAGCCTGAAGTCGCACACTCAATGATTCAGGAACAGCTTCTTCCCCTACGCCATCAGGGAGGTGGTACAGGAGCCTGAAGACACACACTCAATTACTCAAGAACAGCTTCTTCCCCTCTGCCATCAGTGAGGAGGTACAGGATCCTGAAGACTCACACTCAACGATTCAGGAACAGCTTCTTCCCCTCTGCCATCAGTGAGGATGTACAGGAGCCTGAAGACGCACACTCAACGATTCAGGAACAGCTTCTTCCCCTCTGCCATCAGGGAGGAGGTTCAGGAGCCTGAAGACACACACTCAGTGATTCAGGATCAGCTTCTTCCTCTCTGCCATCAGGGAGGAGGTACAGGAGCCTGAAGACGCACACTCAATGATTCAAGAACAGCTTCTTCCCCTCTGCCATCAGGGAGGAGGTACAGGAGCCTGAAGACGCACAATCAACGATTCAGGAACAGCTTCTTCCCCTCTACCATCAGGGAGGAGGTACAGGAGCCTGAAGACGCACACTCAACGATTCAGGAACAGCTTCTTCCCCTCTACCATCAGGGAGGAGGTACAGGAGCCTGAAGACACACACTCAACGATTCAGGAACAGCTTCTTCCCCTCTACCATCAGGGAGGAGGTACAGGAGCCTGAAGACGCACACTCAACGATTCAGGAACAGCTTCTTCCCCTCTACCATCAGGGAGGAGGTACAGGAGCCTGAAGAAACACACTCGGTGATTCAGGAACAGCTGGTCCCCCTCTGCCATCAGGGAGGAGGTTCAGGAGCCTGAAGACACACACTCAACGAATCAGGAACAGCTTCCTCCCCTTCGCCATCAAGGAGGAGGTACAGGAGCCTGAAGACACACACTCAACGATTCAGGAACAGCTTCTTCCCCTCTGCCATCAGGGAGGAGGTTCAGGAGCCTGAAGACACACACTCAACGATTCAGGTACAGCTTCTTCCCCTCTGCCATCAGGGAGGAGGTACAGGAGCCTGAAGACACACACTCAACGATTCAGGTACAGCTTCTTCCCTTCGCCATCAATGCGGAGGTACAGGAGCCTGAAGACACACACTCAACGATTCAGGAACAGCTTCTTCCCCTCTGCCATCAGGGAGGAGGTTTCAGAGCCTGAAGACACACACTCAACGAATTAGGAACAGCTTCTTCCCCTTCGCCATCAAGGAGGAGGTACAAGAGCCTGAAGACACACACTCAACGATTGAGGAACAGCTTCTTCCCCTCTGCCATTAGGGAAGATGTACAGGAGCCTGAAGACTCACACTCAACGATTCAGGAACAGATTCTTCCCCTCTACCATCAGGGAGGAGGTACAGGAGCCTGATGACGCACACTCAACGATTCAGGAACAGCTTCTTCCCCTCTGCCATCAGGGAGGTGGTTCAGGAGCCTGAAGACACACACTCAACGATTCAGGAACAGCTTCTTCCCCTTCGCCATCAAGGAGGAGGTCCAGGAGCCTGAAGACACACACTCAACGTTTCAGGAACAGCTTCTTCCCCTCTGACATCGGGGAGGAGCTACAGGAGCCTGAAGAGACGCACTGAACGATTTAGGAATATCTTATTCCCCTCTGCCATCAGGGAGGTGGTACAGAAGCCTGAAGACTCACACTCAACGATTCAGGAACAGCTTCTTGCCCTCTACCATCAAGGTTGAGGTACAGGAGCCTGAAGACAAACACTCAACGATTCAGGAACAGCTTCTTCCCCTCTACCATCAAGGAGGAGGTACAGGAGCCTGAAGACGCACACTCAACGATTCAGGAACAGCTTCTTCCACTCGGCCATCAGGGAGGAGGTACAGGAGCCTGAAGACACACACTCAACGAATCAGGAACAGCTTCTTCCCCTCTGCCTTCAGGGAGGATGTACAGGAGCCTGAAGTCACACACTCAATGATTCAGGAACAGCTTCTTCCCCTCTGCCATCAGGGAGGAGGTACAGGAGCCTGAAGTCACACACTCAGCGATTCAGGAACAGCTTCTTCCCTCTGCCATCAGGGAGGGGGTACAGGAGCCTGAAGACACACACTCAACGATTCAGGAACAGCTTCTTCCCCTCTGCCATCAGGGAGGAGGTACAGGAGCCTGAAGACACACACTCAACGATTCAGGAACAGCTTCTTCCCTTTCGCTATCAGGGAGGTGGTACAGGAGCCTGAAGACACACTCAACGATTCAGGAACAGCTTCTTCCTCTCTGCCATCGGGGAGGAGGTACAGGAGCCTGACGACACACACTCAACGATTCAGGAACATCTTCTTCCCCTCTGCCATCAGGGAGGATGTACGGGCCCTGAAGAGACACACTCGTTTATTCAGGAACAGCTGGTCCCCCTCTGCCATCAGGGAGGAGGTACAGGAGCCTGAAGACACACCCTCAAATGATTCAGGAACATCTTCTTCCCCTCTGCCATCAGTGAGGAGGTACAGGAGCCTGAAGACTCACACTCAACGATTCAGGAACAGCTTCTTCCCCTCTACCATCAGGGAGGATGTACAGGAGCCTGCAGACGCACACTCAACGATTCAGGAACAGCTTCTTCCACTCTGCCATCAGGGAGGAGGTTCAGGAGCCTGAAGACACACACTCAATGATTCAGGAACAGCTTCTGCCCCTTCGCCATCAAGGAGGAGGTACAGGAGCCTGAAGACACACACTGAACGATTCAGGAACAGCTTCTTCCCCTCTGCCATCAGGGAGGATGTACAGGAGCCTGAACACACACACTCAACCATTCAGGAACAGCTTCTTCCCCTCTGCCATCAGGGAGGATGTACATGTTCCTGAAGACACACACTCAGCAGTTTAGGAACAGCTGCTTCCCCTCTGCCATCAGGGAGGAAGTACAGGAGCCTGAAGACACACACTCAATGATTCAGGATCAGCTTCTTCCTCTCTGCCATCAGGGAGGAGGTACAGGAGCCTGAAGACGCACACTCAATGATTCAAGAACAGCTTCTTCCCCTCTGCCATCAGGGAGGAGGTACAGGAGCCTGAAGACGCACAATCAACAATTCAGGAACAGCTTCTTCCCCTCTACCATCAGGGAGGAGGTACAGGAGCCTGAAGACGCACACTCAACGATTCAGGAACAGCTTCTTCCCCTCTACCATCAGGGAGGAGGTACAGGAGCCTGAAGACACACACTCAACGATTCAGGAACAGCTTCTTCCCCTCTACCATCAGGGAGGAGGTACAGGAGCCTGAAGACGCACACTCAACGATTCAGGAACAGCTTCTTCCCCTCTACCATCAGGGAGGAGGTACAGGAGCCTGAAGAAACACACTCGGTGATTCAGGAACAGCTGGTCCCCCTCTGCCATCAGGGAGGAGGTTCAGGAGCCTGAAGACACACACTCAACGAATCAGGAACAGCTTCCTCCCCTTCGCCATCAAGGAGGAGGTACAGGAGCCTGAAGACACACACTCAACGATTCAGGAACAGCTTCTTCCCCTCTGCCATCAGGGAGGAGGTTCAGGAGCCTGAAGACACACACTCAACGATTCAGGTACAGCTTCTTCCCCTCTGCCATCAGGGAGGAGGTACAGGAGCCTGAAGACACACACTCAACGATTCAGGTACAGCTTCTTCCCTTCGCCATCAATGCGGAGGTACAGGAGCCTGAAGACACACACTCAACGATTCAGGAACAGCTTCTTCCCCTCTGCCATCAGGGAGGAGGTTTCAGAGCCTGAAGACACACACTCAACGAATTAGGAACAGCTTCTTCCCCTTCGCCATCAAGGAGGAGGTACAAGAGCCTGAAGACACACACTCAACGATTCAGGAACAGCTTCTTCCCCTCTGCCATCAGGGAGGATGTACAGGAGCCTGAAGACTCACACTCAACGATTCAGGAACAGATTCTTCCCCTCTACCATCAGGGAGGAGGTACAGGAGCCTGATGACGCACACTCAACGATTCAGGAACAGCTTCTTCCCCTCTGCCATCAGGGAGGTGGTTCAGGAGCCTGAAGACACACACTCAACGATTCAGGAACAGCTTCTTCCCCTTCGCCATCAAGGAGGAGGTCCAGGAGCCTGAAGACACACACTCAACGTTTCAGGAACAGCTTCTTCCCCTCTGACATCGGGGAGGAGCTACAGGAGCCTGAAGAGACGCACTGAACGATTTAGGAATATCTTATTCCCCTCTGCCATCAGGGAGGTGGTACAGAAGCCTGAAGACTCACACTCAACGATTCAGGAACAGCTTCTTGCCCTCTACCATCAAGGTTGAGGTACAGGAGCCTGAAGACAAACACTCAACGATTCAGGAACAGCTTCTTCCCCTCTACCATCAAGGAGGAGGTACAGGAGCCTGAAGACGCACACTCAACGATTCAGGAACAGCTTCTTCCACTCGGCCATCAGGGAGGAGGTACAGGAGCCTGAAGACACACACTCAACGAATCAGGAACAGCTTCTTCCCCTCTGCCTTCAGGGAGGATGTACCGGAGCCTGAAGTCACACACTCAATGATTCAGGAACAGCTTCTTCCCCTCTGCCATCAGGGAGGAGGTACAGGAGCCTGAAGTCACACACTCAGCGATTCAGGAACAGCTTCTTCCCTCTGCCATCAGGGAGGGGGTACAGGAGCCTGAAGACACACACTCAACGATTCAGGAACAGCTTCTTCCCCTCTGCCATCAGGGAGGAGGTACAGGAGCCTGAAGACACACACTCAACGATTCAGGAACAGCTTCTTCCCTTTCGCTATCAGGGAGGTGGTACAAGAGCCTGAAGACACACTCAACGATTCAGGAACAGCTTCTTCCTCTCTGCCATCGGGGAGGAGGTACAGAAGCCTGACGACACACACTCAACGATTCAGGAACATCTTCTTCCCCTCTGCCATCAGGGAGGATGTACGGGCCCTGAAGAGACACACTCGTTTATTCAGGAACAGCTGGTCCCCCTCTGCCATCAGGGAGGAGGTACAGGAGCCTGAAGACACACCCTCAAATGATTCAGGAACATCTTCTTCCCCTCTGCCATCAGTGAGGAGGTACAGGAGCCTGAAGACTCACACTCAACGATTCAGGAACAGCTTCTTCCCCTCTACCATCAGGGAGGATGTACAGGAGCCTGCAGACGCACACTCAACGATTCAGGAACAGCTTCTTCCACTCTGCCATCAGGGAGGAGGTTCAGGAGCCTGAAGACACACACTCAATGATTCAGGAACAGCTTCTGCCCCTTCGCCATCAAGGAGGAGGTACAGGAGCCTGAAGACACACACTGAACGATTCAGGAACAGCTTCTTCCCCTCTGCCATCAGGGAGGATGTACAGGAGCCTGAACACACACACTCAACCATTCAGGAACAGCTTCTTCCCCTCTGCCATCAGGGAGGATGTACATGTTCCTGAAGACACACACTCAGCAGTTTAGGAACAGCTGCTTCCCCTCTGCCATCAGGGAGGAAGTACAGGAGCCTGAAGACACACACTCAATGATTCAGGAACAGCTTCTTCCCCTCTGCCATCAGTTAGGAGGTAGAGGAGCCTGAAGACACAGACGCAACGATTCAGGAACAGCTTCTTCCCCTCTGCCATCAGGGAGGTGGTACAGGAGCCTGAAGACGCACACTCAACGATTCAGGAACAGCTTCTTCCCCTCTACCATCAGGGAGGAGGTACAGGAGCCTGAAGACGCACACTCAACGATTCAGGAACAGCTTCTTCCCCTCTACCATCAGGGAGGAGGTACAGGAGCCTGAAGACACACACTTAACGATTCAGGAACAGCTTCTTCCCTTTCGCTATCAGGGAGTTGGTACAGGAGCCTGAAGACACACACTCAATGATTCAAGAACAGCTTCTTCCCCTCCGCCATCAGGGAGGTGGTACAGGAGCCTGAAGACACACACTCAATGATTCAGGAACAGCTTCTTCCCCTCTGCCATCATGGAGGTGGTTCAGGAGCCTGAAGACACACACTCAACGATTCAGGTACAGCTTCTTCCCCTTCGCCATCAAGGCGGAAGTACAGGAGCCTGAAGACACACACTCAATGATTCAGGAACACCTTCTGCCCCTTCGCCATCAAGGAGGAGGTACAGGAGCCTGAAGACACACACTGAACGATTCAGGAACAGCTTCTTCCCCTCTGCCATCAGGGAGGATGTACAGGAGCCTGAACACACACACTCAACCATTCAGGAACAGCTTCTTCCCCTCTGCCATCAGGGAGGATGTACATGTTCCTGAAGACACACACTCAGCAGTTTAGGAACAGCTTCTTCCTCTCTGCCGTCAGGGAGGAGGTACAGGAGCCTGAGGACACACACTCAACGATTCAGGAACATCTTCTTCCCCTTTGCCATCAGGGAGGATGTACGGGGCCTGAAGAGACACACTCGGTGATTTAGGAACAGCTGGTCCCCCTCTGCCATCAGGGAGGAGTTACAGGAGCCTGAAGACACACACTCAATGATTCAAGAACAGCTTCTTCCCCCCTGCCATCAGGGAGGAGGTACAGGAGCCTGAAGTCGCACACTCAATGATTCAGGAACAGCTTCTTCCCCTACGCCATCAGGGAGGTGGTACAGGAGCCTGAAGACACACACTCAATTACTCAAGAACAGCTTCTTCCCCTCTGCCATCAGTGAGGAGGTACAGGATCCTGAAGACTCACACTCAACGATTCAGGAACAGCTTCTTCCCCTCTGCCATCAGTGAGGATGTACAGGAGCCTGAAGACGCACACTCAACGATTCAGGAACAGCTTCTTCCCCTCTGCCATCAGGGAGGAGGTTCAGGAGCCTGAAGACACACACTCAGCGATTCAGGATCAGCTTCTTCCTCTCTGCCATCAGGGAGGAGGTACAGGAGCCTGAAGACGCACACTCAATGATTCAGGAACAGCTTCTTCCCCTCTACCATCAGGGAGGAGGTACAGGAGCCTGAAGACGCACACTCAACGATTCAGGAACAGCTTCTTCCCCTCTACCATCAGGGAGGAGGTACAGGAGCCTGAAGAAACACACTCGGTGATTCAGGAACAGCTGGTCCCCCTCTGCCATCAGGGAGGAGGTTCAGGAGCCTGAAGACACACACTCAACGAATCAGGAACAGCTTCCTCCCCTTCGCCATCAAGGAGGAGGTACAGGAGCCTGAAGACACACACTCAACGATTCAGGAACAGCTTCTTCCCCTCTGCCATCAGGGAGGAGGTTCAGGAGCCTGAAGACACACACTCAACGATTCAGGTACAGCTTCTTCCCCTCTGCCATCAGGGAGGAGGTACAGGAGCCTGAAGACACACACTCAACGATTCAGGTACAGCTTCTTCCCTTCGCCATCAATGCGGAGGTACAGGAGCCTGAAGACACACACTCAACGAATCAGGAACAGCTTCTTCCCCTCTGCCTTCAGGGAGGATGTACAGGAGCCTGAAGTCACACACTCAATGATTCAGGAACAGCTTCTTCCCCTCTGCCATCAGGGAGGAGGTACAGGAGCCTGAAGTCACACACTCAGCGATTCAGGAACAGCTTCTTCCCTCTGCCATCAGGGAGGGGGTACAGGAGCCTGAAGACACACACTCAACGATTCAGGAACATCTTCTTCCCCTCTGCCATCAGGGAGGAGGTACAGGAGCCTGAAGACACACACTCAACGATTCAGGAACAGCTTCTTCCCTTTCGCTATCAGGGAGGTGGTACAGGAGCCTGAAGACACACTCAACGATTCAGGAACAGCTTCTTCCTCTCTGCCATCGGGGAGGAGGTACAGGAGCCTGACGACACACACTCAACGATTCAGGAACATCTTCTTCCCCTCTGCCATCAGGGAGGATGTACGGGCCCTGAAGAGACACACTCGTTTATTCAGGAACAGCTGGTCCCCCTCTGCCATCAGGGAGGAGTTACAGGAGCCTGAAGACACACCCTCAAATGATTCAGGAACATCTTCTTCCCCTCTGCCATCAGTGAGGAGGTACAGGAGCCTGAAGACTCACACTCAACGATTCAGGAACAGCTTCTTCCCCTCTACCATCAGGGAGGATGTACAGGAGCCTGCAGACGCACACTCAACGATTCAGGAACAGCTTCTTCCCCTCTGCCATCAGGGAGGATGTACAGGAGCCTGAACACACACACTCAACCATTCAGGAACAGCTTCTTCCCCTCTGCCATCAGGGAGGATGTACATGTTCCTGAAGACACACACTCAGCAGTTTAGGAACAGCTGCTTCCCCTCTGCCATCAGGGAGGAAGTACAGGAGCCTGAAGACACACACTCAATGATTCAGGAACAGCTTCTTCCCCTCTGCCATCAGTTAGGAGGTAGAGGAGCCTGAAGACACAGACGCAACGATTCAGGAACAGCTTCTTCCCCTCTGCCATCAGGGAGGTGGTACAGGAGCCTGAAGACGCACACTCAACGATTCAGGAACAGCTTCTTCCCCTCTACCATCAGGGAGGAGGTACAGGAGCCTGAAGACGCACACTCAACGATTCAGGAACAGCTTCTTCCCCTCTACCATCAGGGAGGAGGTACAGGAGCCTGAAGACACACACTTAACGATTCAGGAACAGCTTCTTCCCTTTCGCTATCAGGGAGTTGGTACAGGAGCCTGAAGACACACACTCAATGATTCAAGAACAGCTTCTTCCCCTCCGCCATCAGGGAGGTGGTACAGGAGCCTGAAGACACACACTCAATGATTCAGGAACAGCTTCTTCCCCTCTGCCATCATGGAGGTGGTTCAGGAGCCTGAAGACACACACTCAACGATTCAGGTACAGCTTCTTCCCCTTCGCCATCAAGGCGGAAGTACAGGAGCCTGAAGACACACACTCAATGATTCAGGAACACCTTCTGCCCCTTCGCCATCAAGGAGGAGGTACAGGAGCCTGAAGACACACACTGAACGATTCAGGAACAGCTTCTTCCCCTCTGCCATCAGGGAGGATGTACAGGAGCCTGAACACACACACTCAACCATTCAGGAACAGCTTCTTCCCCTCTGCCATCAGGGAGGATGTACATGTTCCTGAAGACACACACTCAGCAGTTTAGGAACAGCTGCTTCCCCTCTGCCATCAGGGAGGAAGTACAGGAGCCTGAGGACACACACTCAATGATTCAGGAACAGCTTCTTCCCCTCTGCCATCAGTGAGGAGGTACAGGAGCCTGAAGACACAGACGCAACGATTCAGGAACAGCTTTTTCCCCTCTGCCATCAGGGAGGTGGTACAGGAGCCTGAAGACACACACTCAACGATTCAGGAACAGCTTCTTCCTCTTTGCCATCAGGGAGGAGGTACAGGAGCCTGAAGACGCACACTCAACGATTCAGGAACAGCTTCTTCCCCTCTACCATCAGGGAGGAGGTACAGGAGCCTGAAGACACACACTTAACGATTCAGGAACAGCTTCTTCCCTTTCGCTATCAGGGAGTTGGTACAGGAGCCTGAAGACACACACTCAACGATTCAGGAACAGCTTCTTCTCTCTGCCGTCAGGGAGGAGGTACAGGAGCCTGAGGACACACACTCAACGATTCAGGAACATCTTCTTCCCCTTTGCCATCAGGGAGGATGTACGGGGCCTGAAGAGACACACTCGGTGATTTAGGAACAGCTGGTCCCCCTCTGCCATCAGGGAGGAGTTACAGGAGCCTGAAGACACACACTCAATGATTCAAGAACAGCTTCTTCCCCCCTGCCATCAGGGAGGAGGTACAGGAGCCTGAAGTCGCACACTCAATGATTCAGGAACAGCTTCTTCCCCTACGCCATCAGGGAGGTGGTACAGGAGCCTGAAGACACACACTCAATTACTCAAGAACAGCTTCTTCCCCTCTGCCATCAGTGAGGAGGTACAGGATCCTGAAGACTCACACTCAACGATTCAGGAACAGCTTCTTCCCCTCTGCCATCAGTGAGGATGTACAGGAGCCTGAAGACGCACACTCAACGATTCAGGAACAGCTTCTTCCCCTCTGCCATCAGGGAGGAGGTTCAGGAGCCTGAAGACACACACTCAGCGATTCAGGATCAGCTTCTTCCTCTCTGCCATCAGGGAGGAGGTACAGGAGCCTGAAGACGCACACTCAATGATTCAGGAACAGCGTCTTCCCCTCTACCATCAGGGAGGAGGTACAGGAGCCTGAAGACGCACACTCAACGATTCAGGAACAGCTTCTTCCCCTCTACCATCAGGGAGGAGGTACAGGAGCCTGAAGAAACACACTCGGTGATTCAGGAACAGCTGGTCCCCCTCTGCCATCAGGGAGGAGGTTCAGGAGCCTGAAGACACACACTCAACGAATCAGGAACAGCTTCCTCCCCTTCGCCATCAAGGAGGAGGTACAGGAGCCTGAAGACACACACTCAACGATTCAGGAACAGCTTCTTCCCCTCTGCCATCTGGGAGGAGGTTCAGGAGCCTGAAGACACACACTCAACGATTCAGGTACAGCTTCTTCCCCTCTGCCATCAGGGAGGAGGTACAGGAGCCTGAAGACACACACTCAACGATTCAGGTACAGCTTCTTCCCTTCGCCATCAATGCGGAGGTACAGGAGCCTGAAGACACACACTCAACGATTCAGGAACAGCTTCTTCCCCTCTGCCATCAGGGAGGAGGTTTCAGAGCCTGAAGACACACACTCAACGAATTAGGAACAGCTTCTTCCCCTTCGCCATCAAGGAGGAGGTACAGGAGCCTGAAGACACACACTGAACGATTCAGGAACAGCTTCTTCCCCTCTGCCATCAGGGAGGATGTACAGGAGCCTGAACACACAAACTCAACCATTCAGGAACAGCTTCTTCCCCTCTGCCATCAGGGAGGATGTACATGTTCCTGAAGACACACACTCAGCAGTTTAGGAACAGCTGCTTCCCCTCTGCCATCAGGGAGGAAGTACAGGAGCCTGAAGACACACACTCAACGATTCAGGAACAGCTTCTTCCCCTCTGCCATCAGTGAGGAGGTACAGGAGCCTGAAGACACAGACGCAACGATTCAGGAACAGCTTTTTCCCCTCTGCCATCAGGGAGGTGGTACAGGAGCCTGAAGACACACACTCAACGATTCAGGAACAGCTTCTTCCTCTTTGCCATCAGGGAGGAGGTACAGGAGCCTGAAGACGCACACTCAACGATTCAGGAACAGCTTCTTCCCCTCTACCATCAGGGAGGAGGTACAGGAGCCTGAAGACACACACTTAACGATTCAGGAACAGCTTCTTCCCTTTCGCTATCAGGGAGTTGGTACAGGAGCCTGAAGACACACACTCAACGATTCAGGAACAGCTTCTTCCTCTCTGCCGTCAGGGAGGAGGTACAGGAGCCTGAGGACACACACTCAACGATTCAGGAACATCTTCTTCCCCTTTGCCATCAGGGAGGATGTACGGGGCCTGAAGAGACACACTCGGTGATTTAGGAACAGCTGGTCCCCCTCTGCCATCAGGGAGGAGTTACAGGAGCCTGAAGACACACACTCAATGATTCAAGAACAGCTTCTTCCCCCCTGCCATCAGGGAGGAGGTACAGGAGCCTGAAGTCGCACACTCAATGATTCAGGAACAGCTTCTTCCCCTACGCCATCAGGGAGGTGGTACAGGAGCCTGAAGACACACACTCAATTACTCAAGAACAGCTTCTTCCCCTCTGCCATCAGTGAGGAGGTACAGGATCCTGAAGACTCGCACTCAACGATTCAGGAACAGCTTCTTCCCCTCTGCCATCAGTGAGGATGTACAGGAGCCTGAAGACGCACACTCAACGATTCAGGAACAGCTTCTTCCCCTCTGCCATCAGGGAGGAGGTTCAGGAGCCTGAAGACACACACTCAGCGATTCAGGATCAGCTTCTTCCTCTCTGCCATCAGGGAGGAGGTACAGGAGCCTGAAGACGCACACTCAATGATTCAGGAACAGCTTCTTCCCCTCTACCATCAGGGAGGAGGTACAGGAGCCTGAAGACGCACACTCAACGATTCAGGAACAGCTTCTTCCCCTCTACCATCAGGGAGGAGGTACAGGAGCCTGAAGAAACACACTCGGTGATTCAGGAACAGCTGGTCCCCCTCTGCCATCAGGGAGGAGGTTCAGGAGCCTGAAGACACACACTCAACGAATCAGGAACAGCTTCCTCCCCTTCGCCATCAAGGAGGAGGTACAGGAGCCTGAAGACACACACTCAACGATTCAGGAACAGCTTCTTCCCCTCTGCCATCAGGGAGGAGGTTCAGGAGCCTGAAGACACACACTCAACGATTCAGGTACAGCTTCATCCCTTCGCCATCAATGCGGAGGTACAGGAGCCTGAAGACACACACTCAACGATTCAGGAACAGCTTCTTCCCCTCTGCCATCAGGGAGGAGTTTTCAGAGCCTGAAGACACACACTCAACGAATTAGGAACAGCTTCTTCCCCTTCGACATCAAGGAGGAGGTACAGGAGCCTGAAGACACACACTCAACGATTCAGGAACAGCTTCTTCCCCTCTGCCATCAGGGAGGATGTACAGGAGCCTGAAGACACACACTCAACGATTCAGGAACAGCTGCTTCCCTTTCGCTATCAGGGAGGAGGTACAGGAGCCTGAACAGACACATTCAGTGATTCAGGAACATCTGCTCCCCCTCTGCCATCAGGGTGGTGGTACAGGAGCCTGAAGACGCACACTCAATGATTCCGGAACTGTTTCATCCCCTCCGCCATCAGGAAGGAGGTACAGGAGCCTGAAGACACACACTCAATGATTCAGGTACAGCTTCTTTCCCTCTGCCATCAGGGAGGGGGTACAGGAGCCTGGAGACACACACTCAACGATTCAGGAACAGCTTCTTCCCCTCTTCCATCAGGGAGGAGGTACAGGAGCCTGAAGACACACACTCAACGATTCAGGTACAGCTTCTTCCCCTCTGCCATCAGGGAGGATGTACAGGAGCCTGGAGACACACACACAACGATTCAGGAACAGCTTCTTCCCCTCTGCCATCAGGGAGGAGGTACAGGAGCCTGAAGACACACACTCAATGATTCAGGAACAGCTTCTTCCCCTCTGCCATCAGTGAGAAGGTACAGGAGCCTGAAGACACACACTCAACGATTCAGGTACAGCTTCTTCCCTTTCGCTACCAGGGAGGTGGTACAGGAGCCTGAAGACACACAGTCAACGATTCAGGAACAGCTTCTTCCTCTCTGCCATCAGGGAGGAGGTACAGGAGCCTGAAGACGCACACTCAGCGATTCAGGAACAGCTTCTTCCCCTCTACCATCAGGGAGGAGGTACAGGAGCCTGAAGACACACACTTAACGATTCAGGAACAGCTTCTTCCATTTCGCTATCAGGGAGTTGGTACAGGAGCCTGAAGACACACTCTCAACGATTCAGGAACAGCTTCTTCCTCTCTGCCGTCAGGGAGGAGGTACAGGAGCCTGAGGACACACACTCAACGATTCAGGAACATCTTCTTCCCCTCTGCCATCAGGGAGGATGTACGGGGCCTGAAGAGACACACTCGGTGATTCAGGAACAGCTGGTCCCCCTCTTCCATCAGGGAGGAGGTACAGGAGCCTGAAGACACACACTCAATGATTCAAGAACAGCTTCTTCCCCTCTGCCATCAGTGAGGAGGTACAGGATCCTGAAGACTCACACTCAACGATTCAGGAACAGCTTCTTCCCCTCTACCATCAGGGAGGAGGTACAGGAGCCTGAAGACGCATACTCAACGATTCAGGAACAGCATCTTCCCCTCTGCCATCAGGGAGGATGTTCAGGAGCCTGAAGACACACACTCAACGATTCAGGAACAGCTTCTTCCCCTCCACCATCAGGGAGGAGGTACAGGAGCCTGAAGACACACACTCAACGATTCAGGTACAGCTTCTTCCCTTCGCCATCAAGGCGGAGTTACAGGAGCCTGAAGACACACACTCAATGATTCAGGAACAGCTTCTTCCCCTCTGCCATCAGGGAGGAGGTTCAGGAGCCTGAAGACACACACTCAACGAATCAGGAACAGCTTCTTCCCCTTCGCCATCAAGGAGGAGGTACAGGAGCCTGAAGACACACACTCAACGATTCAGGAACAGCTTCTTCCCCTCTGCCATCAGGGAGGAGGTTCAGGAGCCTGAAGACACACACTCAACGATTCAGGTACAGCTTCTTCCCCTCTGCCATCAGGGAGGAGGTACAGGAGCCTGAAGACACACACTCAACGATTCAGGTACAGCTTCTTCCCTTCGCCATCAAGGCGGAGGTACAGGAGCCTGAAGACACACACTCAATGATTCAGGAACAGCTTCTTCCCCTCTGCCATCAGGGAGGAGGTTCAGGAGCCTGAAGACACACACTCAACGAATCAGGAACAGCTTCTTCCCCTTCGCCATCAAGGAGGAGGTACAGGAGCCTGAAGAGACACACTCAACGATTCAGGAACAGCTTCTTCCCCTCTACCATCAGGGAGGATGTACAGGAGCCTGAAGACTCACACTCAACGATTCAGGAACAGCTTCTTCTCCTCTGCCATCAGGGAGGAGGTACAGGAGCCTGAAGACTCACACTCAACGATTCAGGAACAGATTCTTCCCCTCTACCATCAGGGAGGAGGTACAGGAGCCTGATGACGCACACTCAACGATTCAGGAACAGCTTCTTCCCCTCTGCCATCAGGGAGGAGGTTCAGGAGCCTGAAGACACACACTCAACGATTCAGGTACAGCTTCTTCCCCTCTGCCATCAGGGAGGTGGTTCAGGAGCCTGAATACACACACTCAACGATTCAGGAACAGCTTCTTCCCCTTCGCCATCAAGGAGGAGGTAGAGGAGCCTGAAGACACACACTCAACGTTTCAGGAACAGCTTCTTCCCCTCTGCCATCAGGGAGGATGTACAGGAGCCTGAAGACACACACTCAACCATTCAGGAACAGCTTCTTCCCCTCTGCCATCAGGGAGGATGTACAGGAGCCTGAAGACACACACTCAACGATTCAGGAACAGCTTCTTTCCCTCTGCCATCAGGGAGGATGTACGGGGCCTGAAGAGACACACTCGGTGATTCAGGAACAGCTGGTCCCCCTCTGCCATCAGGGAGGAGGTACAGGAGCCTGAAGACGCACACTCAACAATTCAGGAACTGCTTCTTCCCCTCTGCCATCAGCGAGGAGGTACAGGAGCCTGAAGACACAGACTCAACGATTCAGGAACAGCTTCTTCCTCTCTGCCATCAGGGAGGATGTACAGGAGCCTGAAGACACACACTTAACGATTCAGGAACAGCTTCTTCCCCTCTGCCATCAGCGAGGAGGTACAGGAGCCTGAAGACACACACTCAACGATTCAGGAACATCTGCTCCCCCTCTGCCATCAGGGTGGAGGTACAGGAGCCTGAAGACACACACTCAATGATTCAGGAACTGTTTCATCCCCTCCGCCATCAGGGAGGAGGTACAGGAGCCTGAAGACACACACTCAATGATTCAGGTACAGCTTCTTCCCCTTCGCCATCAAGGAGGAGGTACAGGAGCCTGAAGAGACACACTCAACGATTCAGGAACAGCTTCTTCCCCTCTCCCATCAGGGAGGAGTTACAGGAGCCTGGAGACACACACTCAACGATTCAGGAACAGCTTCTTCCCCTCTGCCATCAGGGAGGAGGTACAGGAGCCTGAAGACACACACTCCACGATTCAGGTACAGCTTCTTCCCCTCTGCCATCAGGGAGGAGGTACAGGAGCCTGGAGACACACACACAACGATTCAGGAACAGCTTCTTCCCCTCTGCCATCAGGGAGGAGGTACAGGAGCCTGAAGACACACACTCAATGATTCAGGAACAGCTTCTTCCCCTCTGCCATCAGTGAGGAGGTACAGGAGCCTGAAGACACACACTCAACGATTCAGGAACAGTTTCTTCCCTTTCGCTACCAGGGAGGTGGTACAGGAGCCTGAAGACACACACTCAACGATTCAGGAACAGCTTCTTCCCCTCTGCCATTAGGGAGGATGTACTGGGCCTGAAGAGACACACTCGGTGATTCAGGAACAGCTTCTTCCCCTCTGCCATCAGGGAGGTGGTTCAGGAGCCTGAAGACACACACTCAACGATTCAGGTACAGCTTCTTCCCCTTCGCCATCAAGGCGGAAGTACAGGAGCCTGAAGACACACACTCAACGATTCAGGAACAGCTTCTTCCCCTCTGCCATCAGGGAGGAGGTTCAGGAGCCTGAAGACACACACTCAATGATTCAGGAACAGCTTCTTCCCCTTCGCCATCAAGGAGGAGGTACAGGAGCCTGAAGACACACACTGAACAATTCAGGAACAGCTTCTTCCCCTCTGCCATCAGGGAGGATGTACAGGAGCCTGAACACACACACTCAACCATTCAGGAACAGCTTCTTCCCCTCTGCCATCAGTGAGGAGGTACAGGAGCCTGAAGACACAGACGCAACAATTCAGGAACAGCTTCTTCCCTTTCGCTATCAGGGAGGTAGTACAGGAGCCTGAGGACACACACTCAACGATTCAGGAACATCTTCTTCCCCTCTGCCATCAGGGAGGATGTACGTGGCCTGAAGAGACACACTCGGTGATTCAGGAACAGCTGGTCCCCCTCTGCCATCAGGGAGGAGGTACAGGAGCCTGAAGACACACACTCAATGATTCAGGAACAGCTTCTTCCCCTCTGCCATCAGTGAGGAGGTACAGGGGCCTGACGACGCACACTCAACGATTCAGGAACAGCTTCTTCCCCTCTGCCATCAGGGAGGAGGTTCAGGAGCCTGAAGACACACACTCAACGATTCAGGTACAGCTTCTTCCTCTTTGCCATCAAGGCGGAAGTATAGGAGCCTGAAGACACACACTCAACGATTTAGGAACAGCTTCTTCCCCTCTGCCATCAGGGAGGGGGTACAGGAGCCTGAAGACACACACTCAACGATTCAGGAACAGCTTCTTCCCCTCTGCCATCAGGGAGGGGGTACAGGAGCCTGAAGACACACACTCAACAATTCAGGAACAGCTTCTTCCCTTCTGCCATCAGGGAGGAGGTTCAGGAGCCTGAAGACACACACTCAACGATTCAGGTACAGCTTCTTCCCCTTTGCCATCAAGGCGGAGGTATAGGAGCCTGAAGACACACACTCAACGATTCAGCAACAGTTTCTTCCCCTCTGCCAACAGGGAGGAGGTACAGGAGCCTGAAGAGTCTCCCGTAGAGGGCAGAAACCTAAACTGGGAGTCTCCAGTCGAGGACACAATGTAAATCTGTGATTCTCCAGTACGGGGAACCCTAAACTCAGAGTCACCCAGAAGGAGCAGAACCCTAAACTGGGGGTCGCCAGTAGGGAGCAAAAACCTAAACCGGGCGTCCTCAGTAATGGGCAGCACCCTAAATTGATTGTCTCCAGTAGGGGGCAGAACACTAAACCTGGAGTCTCTAGTAAGGGGCAGAACCATAACTGGGAGACTCCATTAGGGGCTGAAACCTAAACCGGGAGTCTCTACTAGGGGGCAGAACACTAAACTGGGAGTCTCTAGTTGGGGGCAGAACCATAAACTGGGAGTCCGCAGTAGGGGGCAGAAGAGACACATGAGACAGGCACAGGAAAAGCAAAGGAGCCGATAGCATACAGTACCGAGACTAGATGAGGTGGCTCAGGGGTATCCACCCTGTTATCAGGGATTGGCGGCGCTGTACTATGCATATGAAAAGGCATCATCTGTAACCCTGGGCTATCCAGTGACTCTGTACACACACCACAAAGTAGCAGAGTTGCTGGAAGGAGGGAAATTTGTGCTGACGCCAGCCAGGATAGCAGCGTATCAGATGCTATTGACATTTCTAGATATAACTATACAGAGATACACTACCAGTAATATAGCCGATTTTGTCCCTCTGGGCTATGAAGGAGAACCCCATGATTGTGTAGGGAAGACGATGACATTTGCCAAATTGAGAGCAGATTTACGGTCAGAACCACTAGAGGATGCAGATAAAAAGGTTCTGTTTGTAGATGGCTCTTGTTATAGGGATTATGATGAAAATCATGCAGGGTTCTCAGTCGTGCAGCAGGATCAGTCGAGCTATAAGATTATTAGGATGGAGTCCTGTCCCCAACCGTGTTCCGCCCAACTAGCGGAAATCAAAGCTCTGACAGCTGCGTGTGAAATGATGGAAGGTGAGAAAGTAGACATCTATACTGATTCGGCATATGCCCATGGAGTATGCCATTTGTTCGGGGCAGTGTGGAAGCAGAGGTTTTAAATAAAAGTAATGGAGATCCCATACAACATTGTCAGCAAATTCTAGACTTAATAAAGGCCATAATGAAACCTAAAGCATTGGCTATAGTAAAATGCCAGGCACATAAAAAGGGAAATGATGTAATAACAAAGGGAAATCAAGCTGCGGACGAGGCAGCCAGAAAAGCGTCTGGGTGTATGTCAGCTGTCAGTGTCCCCCAGGTAAGCCTAACTCCAGAACCTGAGGCAGAGGACCTAATTGAAATACAAGGTAAGGCAACTTTGGCAGAACAGACAATGTGGAGGCACGAAGGGGGGCCAAGCAGAACTCGGAAGGCTTGTGGAGCACGGAAGACGGTTTGTTGGTAGCGCCCACCCCTCCACTGACTATTCGGATTTCAGAAGCGCATGGGATGGACCATTGTACAAGGGGGGAAGTGATAAAGAAAATAAAGAAGGATGGTTTTTGGTCAACTTATTTACAGGCTTCAGTGGACTTTGTCTTGTCACAGTGCCAGGTGTGTGCACAGAATAATGTTCGGAAGGGAATTACAACCCCAATAGGTCACATTCCTGTACCTGAAGGACCATTTAAACATCTAGTGATCGATTACGTAGACATGATGCGAGAAATGATTAAATTAAAGACGGTACTTAAGGAGTCCATTTAGAATGTGCTGACACAGAAAGAACGTGCAAAGCAACTTGCAGGGCAACGTATAAACCAATTTGCAAAATCAGGATGAAACAATAGCTTGCTGATTAAAGAAGCGATACGGGTAACGGGAAGACATGCTTAACGGTTGAACAATAACGGTGTTAATGCGCTGAGGCTGATAAGTGGGCCAAAGGGTAATCACATTTGTAATTTTGTAATGAGATTAAGGAAGAATGTCTGCACCTCACATGGGTGCAACTCACAAAGTCGTAAACAAGTAGGGTATAAAAAACTGTGCAAAGTGTAATTCGGCACTCAATCTAGCAGGAGCTGGTTGGGTCCGACTCTGCAGACTCGAAAAATAAAGTTTACCGTTCTGCAAATTGCTGAGACTCAGTGTGTTTCTGACACATGATAAAGACAGTGAGAGGGAAAAGATACATGCTGGTAGTAATTGATCGATTTAGCAGATGGGTGGAGGCGATACCTTCAAGAGATCAAGGGGCAAAGACAGTGGTAAAATTTCTGACAAATGAAGTGATCCCAAGGTTTGGAATACCTACAGAAGTTAGCTCAGACAATGGTTCAGCTTTTATCCAGAAAGTGGTCAAACTGGTACAACAGGCGCTGAGGATAAAGCAAAGATTTGGATGTGTATACCACCCTCAGTCGCAGGGCATGGTAGAGAGAATTAATGGAACCCTGAAAGCCAAACTAAACAAAATTTGTGCAGACACTATACTTAATTGGGTCGATGCTTTACCGTTAGCATTGGTGAGTTACCGCATGCAAACTAATCGAATGACATGCCTAGTACCGCATGAGATGCTCACTGGGAAGCTATCATACCTGTGATAGGGGTAAGCAAAAATGTTGAATGGATAAACTATATATACTACAATCAGCAGAGGTTCATCAACTACACCGATGATGCACTGGAGGCCTTAGGGCAGCAGCTAGATGCAACTAGCAGGATGGCGTGGCAAAACAGATAGGTACTGGATTGGCTTTTGGCAGTAAAAGGGTGTGTGTGTGTAATGTTTGGAGAACAATGCTGCACTTTCAAACCGAACAATACGAGCCCAGAAGGTTCTTTCACCAGAGCAATGAATAAATTAAAGAATCTGCTGATGGAGGTCAAACAGAATTCAGGGTTCGGACATCAGTTATTTGACTGGTTGGAAAGTAGACTCGGAGGATGGGGAGCATGGCTGACTAAAATAGCAGTAACTGTCGGTATTGTATTGTTGAGCTGTGCGCTTGTGCTGTGCTGTTTTCTTCCTTGTCTCAAATCCCTTGTAGTGCGTGCTGCAACCAAACAGTTTCCGATGCTCGTGGCAATTACTGAAGCAAGCTCAGTGGAGAAAGAAACACCGAAAATGTATCGTTACAGCCTACAACACCTGCAGGATGAACAAGAGCAAAACGACAGTGTGGGAGTAGATTGTAAGGGCTTCTGAGTCTTTTTCCCTGTCTCAGGTACAAAGGGACAGGTTTTCGGCTCAGCGGCCCAGGGTAGCAGGGAGAGAATACTTTGAGGTCTTGGCACAGAAAGTTATAGTTTACCCGAGATTTGGGAATAAATGCTTGAGTTGATTGGGGCTTTTGTGTGCGGACTCTTAGTCTTCTTTCTCTGTGTGAACCCCTCTGGGTCTCAAAGAGGGCTAATATTGGAGTATTGGAGTGTAAAAATATTATGGAGTATAAAACTTTTATCATTTGCTGTGTAACCAGTCAGTCTGCTATGCATGTACTCAATTTAGTAGAATGAAGTCTTAGGAATGTAGAAGACAATGGTCTGTTAATGAGAGGAAGCTAAAGAAATGTAGATTAGAACATTGCTCAGATCTGAGTTTATTATTTGCTATGCATGTACCCAATTTGGTAGGAGACTGAAGTCTTAAAAATGTAGAAGACAATGGTATGTTAATGAGAAGATAGCTAAGAGATGTAGAATAGAACATGATTAAGCCCATTGATAGGAACAATAGGGACATATAGTACGTGTAATACGCAACTATAGATCGATTGCGTATGCTAATACAACTGGACAACTACTATAAAAAATGCTGTGTCCAGAGATTGGTGAGCAATCAGCGACTAGCTCAATGACTGTCTCAGCTTTGATTTGCAAATTAAAGCTTAACCCTTCTTGAAGAATCTTCTGGGTCTCCTAGTAATTTGAGAGGCACGAAAAAACACGACAAACCCTAAACTGGGAGTCTCCAGTCGAGGGCAGAATCCTAAACTCGGAGTCTCCAGTCGAGGGCAGAATCCTAAACTGGGAGTCTCCAGTAGGGGACAGAATACTAAACTGGGAGTCTCCAGTAGGGGACAGAATACTAAACTGGGAGTCTCCAGAAGGGGTCAGAACCCTAAACTGGGAGTCACCAGTAGGGAACAGAACCCTAAACAGGGAGTCTCCAGAAGGGGGCGGAACCCTAAACTGGGAGTCTCCAGTAGGGGACAGAATACTAAACTGGAAGTCCCCAGTAGGAGGCAGAACCCTAAACTGGATCTCTCCACTAGGGGGTAGTATCCTAAACTGGTAGTCCCCAGAAGGGGGCTGAACCCTAAACTGGGAGACTCCAGAAGGGGTCAGAACCCTAAACTGGGAGTCTCCAGTAGGGGCCAGAACCCTAAACTGGGAGTCTCCATTAGGACACAGAACACTAATCTGGGAGTTTCCAGTAGGGGGAAGAATCCTAAACCGGCTGTATCCAGTAGGGGGCACAACCCTAAACTTGGAGTCTCTCGTAGGGAGCAGAACTCCAAAATGGGTGTCTACAGTAGTGGGCAGAATGCTAAACTGGGAGTCTCCCGCAAGAGGCAGAACCCTAAACTGGGAGTCTCCAGTAGGGGGCTGAATCCTAAACTGGGAGTCTCCTGAAGGGGGCAGATTCCTAAACTGGGAGTCGCCAGTAGGGGGCAGAATCCTAAACTGGGAGACTCCAGTAGGGGGCCGAATCCAAAGCTGAGTCTCCATTAGGGATCAGAATCCTAAACTGGGAGTCTCCAGTAGGGAGCAGAACACTAAACTGGGAGTCCACAGTAGGGGACAGAATCCTGAACTGGGAGTCTACAGTAGGGGGCAGAATCATAAACTGGAAGTCTCCAGAAGGGGGAAGAATCCTAAACTGGGAGTCTCCAGTAGAGGGCAGAATCCTAAACTGGGTGTCTCCAGTAGGGGACAGAATCCTAAACTGGGAGTCTCCAGTAGGGGGCAGAATACTAAACTGGGAGTCTCCAGTAGGGGACAGAATACTAAACTGGGAGTCTCCAGTAGGGGGCAGAATATTAAAATGGCAGTCTCCAGTAGGGGGCAGAATCCTAAACTGGGAGTCTCCAGTAGGGGACAGAATACTAAACTGGGAGTCTCCAGTAGGGGGCAGAATATTAAAATGGCAGTCTCCAGTAGGGGGCAGATTCCTAAACTGGGAGTCGCCAGTAGGGGGCAGAATCCTAAACTGGGAGACTCCAGTAGGGGGCCGAATCCAAAGCTGAGTCTCCATTAGGGATCAGAATCCTAAACTGGGAGTCTCCAGTAGGGAGCAGAACACTAAACTGGGAGTCCACAGTAGGGGACAGAATCCTGAACTGGGAGTCTACAGTAGGGGGCAGAATCATAAACTGGAAGTCTCCAGAAGGGGGAAGAATCCTAAACTGGGAGTCTCCAGTAGAGGGCAGAATCCTAAACTGGGTGTCTCCAGTAGGGGACAGAATCCTAAACTGGGAGTCTCCAGTAGGGGGCAGAATACTAAACTGGGAGTCTCCAGTAGGGGACAGAATACTAAACTGGGAGTCTCCAGTAGGGGGCAGAATATTAAAATGGCAGTCTCCAGTAGGGGGCAGAATCCTAAACTGGGAGTCTCCAGTAGGGGACAGAACCCTAAACTGGAAGTCTCCAGTAGAGGGCAGAACCCTAAACTGGGAGTCTCCAGTAGGGGGCAGAATCATAAACTGGAAGTATCCATAAGGGGTCAGAACCGGAAACTGGGAGTCTCCAGTAGGGGGCAGAATCCTAAACTGGGAGTCTCCAGTAGGGGGCAGAATCGTAAACTGGGAGTCTCCAGTAGGGGGCAGAATACTAAATTGGGAATCTCCAGTAGGAGGCAGAATTCTAAACTGGGAGTCTCCAGAAGGGGGCAGCCCAAAACTGGGAGTCTCCAGTAGCGGGCAAAATCCTACACTGGGGATCTCCAGTAGGGGGCAGAATCCTAAACTGGGAGTCTCCAGTAGGGGGAAGAATGCTAAACTGTAAGTCTGCAGTAGGGGGCATTACCCTAAACTGCGAGTCTCCAGTAGGGGACAGAATCCTATAATGGAAGTCTCCAGTAGGAGGCAGAATCCTAAACTGGTGTCTCCATTAGGGGGCAGACTCCTAAACTGCGAGTCTCCAGAAGGGGGCTGAACCCTAAACTGGGAGACTCCATAATGGGTCAGAACCGTAAACTGGGATTCTCCAGTAGGGGGCAGAATCCTAAACTGGGAATCTCCAGTAGGGGACAGAATCCTAAAATGGGAGTCTCCAGTAGGAGGCAGAATTGTAAACTGGTAGTCTCCAGAAGGGGGCAGAACCCTAAACTGGGAGTCTACAGTAGGGGACAGAATCCTAAAATGGGAGTCTCCAGTAGGGGTCAGAATCCTAAACTAGGAGTCTCCAGTAGGGGGCAGAATCCTAATCTGGTTTCTCCAGTAGGGGGCAGAATCCTAAACTGGGAGTCTCCAGTAGGGGGCAGAATCCTAAACGGAGTTTCCAGTAGGAGTCAGAACCCTAAACTGGATCTCTCCACTAGGGGGCACTATCCCAAATTGGTAGACTCCAGTAGGGGGCAGAATCCTAAACTGGTAGTCTCCAGTAGCGGGCAGAATCCTAAACTGTTAGTCTCCAGAAGCAGGCAGAACCCTAAACTGGGAGTCTCCACTAGGGGGCGGAATCCATAACTGGGTGTCTCCAGTAGGAGGCAGAATCCTAATCTGGTGTCTCCATTAGCGGGCAGTCTCCTAAACTGGGAGACTCCAGTAGGGGGCAGAATCCTCAACTGGGAGTCTCCAGTAGGGGACAGAGCCCTACATTGGGAGTCTGCAGTTTGGGGCACAACCCTAAACTGTGTGACTCCTGTAGGAGACAGAATACTAAGCTGGGAGTCTCCAATACGGGAGGGAACCCTAAACTGGATGTCTCCACTACGGGGCAGAATCCTAAACTGGGAGTCTCCAGTAGGGGGCAGAATCCAAAACAGAGAGTCTCCAGTAGGGGGCAGAATCCTAAACTGGGAATCTGCAGTATGAGGCAGAATCCTAAACTGGGAGTCTTCAGTAGTGGGAAGAATCCTAAACTGTAAGTCTGCAGTAGGGGGCATTACCCTAAACTGCGAGTCTCCAGTAGGGGACAGAATCCTATAATGGAAGTCTCCAGTAGGAGGCAGAATCCTAAACTTGGAATCTCTAGTAGGGGGCAGAATCCTACACTGGGAGTCTCCAGTAGGGGGCTGAACCCAAAACTGGGAGACTCCATAAGGGGTCAGAACCGGAAACTGGGAGTCTCCAGTAGGGGGCAGAATCCTAAACTGGGAATCTCCAGTAGGGGGCAGAATCCTAAACTGGGAGTCTCCAGTAGGAGGCAGAATCAAAACTGGGAGTCTGCAGTAGGAGACAGAACACTAAACTGGATCTCTCCACTAGGGGGTAGTATCCCAAATTGGTAGTCTGCAGTAGGGGGCAGAATCCTAAACTGGTAGTCCCCAGAAGGGGGCTGAACCCTAAACTGGGAGACTCCAGAAGGGGTCAGAACCCTAAACTGGGAGTCTCCAGAAGGAGGCAGAATTCTAAACTGGAAGTCTGCAGTATGAGGCAGAATCCTAAACTGGTAGTCTTCAGAAGGGGGCAGAACCGTAAACTGCGAGTCTCCTTTAGGACGCAGAACACTAATCTGGGAGTTTCCATTCGGGGGCAGAATCCTAAACAGGCTGTGTCCAGTGGGGGGCACAACCCTAAACTTGGAGTCTCTCGTAGGGCGCAGAACTCCAAAATGGGTGTCTACAGTAGTGGAGAGAATGCTAAACTGGGAGACTCCCGTAGGAGCCTGAACCCTAAACTGGGAGTCTCCAGAAGCGGGCAGATTCCTAAACTGGCAGTCTCCAGGAGGGGGCAGAACCCTAAACTGGGAGACCCCAGAAGGGGGCAGAACCCTAAACTGGGAGTCTCCAGTAGAGGGAAGAACCCTAAACTGGGAGTCTACAGTAGGTGGCAGAACCCTAAACTGGGAGTCTACAGTAGGGGACAGAATATTAAACTGGGAGTCTCCAGAAGGGGACCAAATCCTAAACTGGGAGTCTCCAGTAGGGGACAGAATCCTAAACTGGGAGTCTCCAGTAGGGGGCAGAATCCTAAACTGGGAGTCTCCAGTAGGGGGCAGAATCCTAAACTGGAAGTCTCCAGTAGAGGGCAGAATCCTGAACTGGGTGTATCCAGTAGGGGGCAGAATACTAAACTGGGAGTCTCCAGTAGGGGGCAGAATCCTAAACTGGGAGACTCCAGTAGGGGGCAGAACCCTAAACTGGGAGTCTCCAGTAGGGGGCAGAATAATAAACTGGTAGTCTCCAGAAGGGGGCAGAACACTAAACTGGGAGTCTCCAGTAGGAGACAGAACACTAAACTGGATCTCTCCACTAGGCGGCAGTATCCCAAATTGGTAGTCTCCAGTATGGGGCAGAATCCTAAACAGGCAGACTCCAGTTGGGGGCAGAATCCTAAACTGGAAGTCTCCAGTAGAGGGCAGAATCCTGAACTGGGTGTATCCAGTAGGGGGCAGTATCCCAAATTGGTGGTCGCCAGTAGGAGGCAGAATCCTAAACTGGGAGTCTCCAGCAGGGGGCAGAATCAAAACTGGGAGTCTGCAGTAGGAGACAGAACACTAAACTGGGAGTCTCCAGCAGGGGGCAGAATCAAAACTGGGAGTCTGCAGTAGGAGACAGAACACTAAACTGGATCTCTCCACTAGGGGGCAGTATCCGAAATTGGTAGTCTCCAGTAGTGGGCAGAATCCTAAACAGGCAGACTCCAGTTGGGGGCAGAATCCTAAACTGGGAGTGTCCAACAGGGGGCAGAATACTAAATTGGGAATCTCCAGTAGGAGACAGAACACTAAACTGGATCTCTCCACTAGGGGGCAGTATCCGAAATTGGTAGTCTCCAGTAGTGGGCAGAATCCTAAACTGGTAGTCTCCAGTAGGGGGCAGAATCCTAAACTGTGAGTTTCCAGTAGGAGACAGAACACTAAACTGGATCTCTCCACTAGGCGGCAGTATCCCAAATTGGTAGTCTCCAGTATGGGGCAGAATCCTAAACAGGCAGACTCCAGTTGGGGGCAGAATCCTAAACTGGGAGTGTCCAACAGGGGGCAGAATACTAAATTGGGAATCTCCAGTAGGAGGCAGAATTCTAAACTGGTAGTCTCCAGAAGGGGGCAGAGCCCAAAACTGGGAGGCTGCAGTAGGAGGCAGAACACTAAACTGGATCTCTCCACTAGGGGGCAGTATCCCAAATTGGTGGTCGCCAGTAGGGGGCAGAATCCTAAACTGGTAGTCTCCAGTAGGAGGCAGAATCCTAAACTGGGAGTCTCCAGCAGGGGGCAGAATCAAAACTGGGAGTCTGCAGTAGGAGACAGAACACTAAACTGGATCTCTCCACTAGGGGGCAGTATCCCAAATTGGTGGTCGCCAGTAGGGGGCAGAATCCTAAACTGGTAGTCTCCAATAGGGGGCAGAATCCTAAACTGGGAGTCTCCAGTAGGGGGCAGAATCCTAAACTAGGAGACTTCAGTAGGAGGCAGAATTCTAAACTGTTAGTCTCTAGAAGCAGGCAGAACCCTAAACTGGGAGTCTCCACTAGGGGGCGGAATACAAAACTGGGAGTCTCCAGTAGGAGGCAGAATCCTAAACTGGGAGTCTCCAGTAGGGGGCAGAATCCTAAACTAGGAGACTTCAGTAGGAGGCAGAATTCTAAACTGTTAGTCTCCAGAAGCAGGCAGAACCCTAAACTGGGAGTCTCCAGAAGCAGGCAGAACCCTAAACTGGGAGTCTCCACTAGGGGGCGGAATCCAAAACTGGGAGTCTCCAGTAGGAGGCAGAATCCTAAACTGGTGTCTCCATTAGGGGGCAGTCTCCTAAACTGGGAGTCTCCAGAAGGGGGATGAACCCTAAACTGGGAGACTCCAGTAGGGGGCAGAATCTTCAACTTGGAGTCTACAGTGGGGGGCAGAATCCTGAACTGGGTGTATCCAGTTGGGGGCAGAATACTAAACTGGGAGTCTCCAGTAGGGGGCAGAATCCTAAACTGGGAGACACCAGTAGGGGGCAGAACCCTAAACTGGGAGTCTCCAGTAGGGGGCAGAATAATAAACTGGTAGTCTCCAGAAGGGGGCAGAACCCTAAACTGGGAGTCTCCAGTAGGAGACAGAATCCTAAACTGGGAGTCTCCAGCAGGGGGAGAATCAAAACTGGGAGTCTGCAGTAGGAGACAGAACACTAAACTGGATCTCTCCACTAGGGGGCAGTATCCGGAATTGGTAGTCTCCAGTAGTGGGCAGAATCCTAAACTGGTAGTCTCCAGTAGGGGGCAGAATCCTAAACTGGGAGTGTCCAACAGGGGGCAGAATACTAAATTGGGAATCTCCAGTAGGAGGCAGAATTCTAAACTGGTAGTCTCCAGAAGGGGGCAGAGCCCAAAACTGGGAGGCTGCAGTAGGAGGCAGAACACTAAACTGGATCTCTCCACTAGGGGGCAGTATCCCAAATTGGTGGTCGCCAGTAGGGGGCAGAATCCTAAACTGGTAGTCTCCAGTAGGAGGCAGAATCCTAAACTGGGAGTCTCCAGCAGGGGGCAGAATCAAAACTGGGAGTCTGCAGTAGGAGACAGAACACTAAACTGGATCTCTCCACTAGGGGGCAGTATCCCAAATTGGTGGTCGCCAGTAGGGGGCAGAATCCTAAACTGGTAGTCTCCAATAGGGGGCAGAATCCTAAACTGGGAGTCTCCAGTAGGGGGCAGAATCCTAAACTAGGAGACTTCAGTAGGAGGCAGAATTCTAAACTGTTAGTCTCCAGAAGCAGGCAGAACCCTAAACTGGGAGTCTCCACTAGGGGGCGGAATACAAAACTGGGAGTCTCCAGTAGGAGGCAGAATCCTAAACTGGTGTCTCCATTAGGGGGCAGTCTCCTAAACTGGGAGTCTCCAGTAGCGGGCAGAATCCTAAACTGGGAGTCTCCAGTAGGGGGCAGAATCCTAAACTGGGAGTCTCCAGTAGGAGGCAGAATCCTAAACTAGGAGACTTCAGTAGGAGGCAGAATTCTAAACTGTTAGTCTCCAGAAGCAGGCAGAACCCTAAACTGGGGGTCTCCACTAGGGGGCGGAATCCAAAACTGGGAGTCTCCAGTAGGGGGCAGAATCCTAAAATGGGAGTCTCCAGAAGGTGGCAGAATCCTAAACTGGGAGTCTCCAGTAGGGGGCAGAATCAAAACTGGGAGTCTCCAGTAAGAGACAGAACACTAAACTGGATCTCTCCACTAGGGGGCAGTATTTCATATTGGTAGTCTCCAGTATGGTGCAGAATCCTAAACTGGTAGTCTCCAACTGGGGGCAGAATACTCAACTGGGAGTCTCCAGTAGGGGGCAGAATACTAAATTGGGAATCTCCAGTAGGAGGCAGAATTCTAAACTGGTAGTCTCCAGAAGGGGGCAGAACGCTAAATTGGGAATCTCCAGTAGGAGGCAGAATCCTAAACTGGGAGTCTCTAGTAGGGGGCAGAATACTAAATTGGGAATCTCCAGTAGGAGGCAGAATTCTAAACTGGAAGTCTCCAGAAGGGGCCAGAGCCCAAAACTGGGTGTCTCCAGTAGGGGGCAGAATCCTAAACTGGGAGACTCCGGTAGGGGGCAGAATCCTAAACTAGGAGTCTTCAGTAAGAAGCAGAATTCTAAGCTGTTAGTCTCCAGAAGCAGGCAGAACCCTAAACTGGGAGTCTCCACTAGGAGGCGGAATGCAAAACTGGGAATCTCCAGTAGGGGGCAGAATCCTAAACTGGGAGTCACCAGTGGGAGGCAGAATACTAAACTGGTAGTCTCCAGAAGGGGGCAGAACCCTAAACTGGGAAGTCTCCTCTAGGACGCAGAACACTAATCAGGGAGTTCCATTCGGGGGCAGAATCCGAAACCGGTTGTGTCCAGTAGGGGGCACAACCCTAAACTTGGAGCCTCTCGTAGGGCGCAGAATGCTAAACTGGGAGACTCCCGTAGGAGGCTGAACCCTAAACTGGGAGTCTCCAGAAGGGGGCAGAATCCTAAACTGGGAGTCGCCAGTAGGGGTCAGAATCCTAAACTGCAAGTGTCCAGTAGGAGGCAGAATCCTAAACTGGTGTCTTCAGTAGGAGGCAGAATTCTAAGCTGTTAGTCTCCAGAAGCAGGCAGAACCCTAAACTGGGAGTCTCCACTAGGAGGCGGAATGCAAAAGTGGGAGTCTCCAGTAGGGGGCAGAATCCTAAACTGGGAGTCTCCAGTAGGGAGCAGAATCCTAAACTGGGAGTCTCCAGAAGGGGGCAGAATCCTAAACTGGGAGTCTGCAGTAGGAGACAGAACACTAAACTGGATCTCTCCACTAGGGGGCGGTATCCCAAATTGGTAGTCTCCAGAATGGGGCAGAATGCAAAACTGGGAGTCTCCAGTAGGGGGCAGAATCCTAAACAGGAAGTCTCCAGTAGAGAGCAGAATTCTAAACTGGGTGTCTCCAGTAGGAGGCAGAACCCTAAACTGGGAGACTCCAGAAGGGGGCAGAATCCTAAACTGGGGGTCTCCAGTAGGGGGCAGAATCAAAACTGGGAGTCTCCAGTAGGAGACAGAACACTAAACAGGATCTCTCCACTAGGGGGCAGTATTTCATATAGGTAGTCTCCAGTATGGTGCAGAATCCTAAACTGGTAGTCTCCAACTGGGGGCAGAATACTCAACTGGGAGTCTCCAGTAGGGGGCAGAATACTAAATTGGGAATCTCCAGTAGGAGGCAGAATTCTAAACTGGTAGTCTCCAGAAGGGGGCAGAACGCTAAATTGGGAATCTCCAGTAGGAGGCAGAATCCTAAACTGGGAGTCTCCAGTAGGGGGCAGAATACTAAATTGGGAATCTCCAGTAGGAGGCAGAATTCTAAACTGGAAGTCTCCAGAAGGGGCCAGAGCCCAAAACTGGGTGTCTCCAGTAGGGGGCAGAATCCTAAACTGGGAGACTCCGGTAGGGGGCAGAATCCTAAACTAGGAGTCTTCAGTAGGAGGCAGAATTCTAAGCTGTTAGTCTCCAGAAGCAGGCAGAACCCTAAACTGGGAGTCTCCACTAGGAGGCGGAATGCAAAACTGGGAATCTCCAGTAGGGGGCAGAATCCTAAACTGGGAGTCACCAGTGGGAGGCAGAATCCTAAACTGGTAGTCTCCAGAAGGGGGCAGAACCCTAAACTGGGAAGTCTCCTCTAGGACGCAGAACACTAATCAGGGAGTTCCATTCGGGGGCAGAATCCGAAACCGGTTGTGTCCAGTAGGGGGCACAACCCTAAACTTGGAGCCTCTCGTAGGGCGCAGAATGCTAAACTGGGAGACTCCCGTAGGAGGCTGAACCCTAAACTGGGAGTCTCCAGAAGGGGGCAGAATCCTAAACTGGGAGTCGCCAGTAGGGGTCAGAATCCTAAACTGCAAGTGTCCAGTAGGAGGCAGAATCCTAAACTGGTGTCTCCAGTATGGGGCAGAATCCTAAACTGGGAGTTTCCAGGAGGAGGCAGAACCCTAAACTGGATCTCTCCACTAGGGGGCAGTATCCCAAATTTGTAGTCTCCAGTAGGGGGCAGAATCCTAAGCTGGGAGTCTACAGTGGGGGGCAGAATCCTAAACTGGGAGTCTCCAGTAGGGGGCAGAATCCTAAAATGGGAGTCTCCAGAAGGTGGCAGAATCCTAAACTGGGAGTCTCCAGTAGGGGGCAGAATCAAAACTGGGAGTCTCCAGTAAGAGACAGAACACTAAACTGGATCTCTCCACTAGGGGGCAGTATTTCATATTGGTAGTCTCCAGTATGGTGCAGAATCCTAAACTGGTAGTCTCCAACTGGGGGCAGAATACTCAACTGGGAGTCTCCAGTAAGGGGCAGAATCCTAAACTGGGAGTCTCCAGTAGGGGGCAGAATACTAAATTGGGAATCTCCAGTAGGAGGCAGAATTCTAAACTGGTAGTCTCCAGAAGGGGGCAGAACGCTAAATTGGGAATCTCCAGTAGGAGGCAGAATCCTAAACTGGGAGTCTCCAGTAGGGGGCAGAATACTAAATTGGGAATCTCCAGTAGGAGGCAGAATTCTAAACTGGGAGACTCCGGTAGGGGCAGAATCCTAAACTAGGAGTCTTCAGTAGGAGGCAGAATTCTAAGCTGGTAGTCTCCAGAAGGGGGCAGAACCCTAAACTGGGAGTCTCCAGTAGGGGGCAGAATCCTAAACTGGAAGTCTCCGGTAGGGGACAGAACCCTAAACTGGGAATCTCCAGTAGGAGGCAGAATCCTAAACTGGGAGTCTCCAGTAGGGGGCAGAATACTAAATTGGGAATCTCCAGTAGGAGGCAGATTTCTAAACTGGAAGTCTCCAGTAGAGGGCAGAATCCTGAACTGGGTGTCTCCAGTAGGGGGCAGAATCCTAAAATGGGAGTCTTCAGAAGGGGGCAGAACCCTAAACGGGGAGTCTCCAGAAGGGGGCCGAACACTAAACTGGATCTTTCCACTAGGGGGCAGTATCCCAAATTGGTAGTCTCCAGTAGTGGGCAGAATCCTAAAATGGGAGTCTCCAGTAGGGGGCAGAACCCTAAACTGGGAGTCGCCAGTAGCAGGCAGAATCCTAAACTGGTGTCTCAATTAGGGGGCAGACTCCTAAACTGGGAGTCTCCAGAAGGGGGCAGAACCCTAAGCTGGGAGTCTACAGTGGGGGGCAGAATCCTAAACTGGGAGTCTCCAGTAGGGGGCAGAATCCTAAACTGGGAGTCTCCAGTAGGGAGCAGAATCCTAAACTGGGAGTCTCCAGAAGGGGGCAGAATCCTAAACTGGGAGTCTGCAGTAGGAGACAGAACACTAAACTGGATCTCTCCACTAGGGGGCAGTATCCCAAATTGGTGGTCGCCAGTAGGGGGCAGAATCCTAAACTAGTAGTCTCCAGTAGGGGGCAGAATCCTAAACTGGGAGGCTCCAGTAGGGGGCATTATCCTAAACTGGGAGTTTCCAGGAGGAGGCAGAACCCTAAACTGGATCTCTCCACTAGGGGGCAGTATCCCAAATTGGTGGTCGCCAGTAGGGGGCAGAATCCTAAACTAGTAGTCTCCAGTAGGGGGCAGAATCCTAAACTGGGAGTCTCCAGTAGGGGGCAGAATCCTAAACAGGAAGTCTCCAGTAGAGAGCAGAATTCTAAACTGGGTGTCTCCAGTAGGAGGCAGAACTCTAAACTGGGAGACTCCAGTAGGGGGCAGAATCCTAAACTGGGGGTCTCCAGTAGGGGGCAGAATCAAAACTGGGAGTCTCCAGTAGGAGACAGAACACTAAACAGGATCTCTCCACTAGGGGGCAGTATTTCATATTGGTAGTCTCCAGTATGGTGCAGAATCCTAAACTGGTAGTCTCCAACTGGGGGCAGAATACTCAACTGGGAGTCTCCAGTAGGGGGCAGAATACTAAATTGGGAATCTCCAGTAGGAGGCAGAATTCTAAACTGGTAGTCTCCAGAAGGGGGCAGAACGCTAAATTGGGAATCTCCAGTAGGAGGCAGAATCCTAAACTGGGAGTCTCCAGTAGGGGGCAGAATACTAAATTGGGAATCTCCAGTAGGAGGCAGAATTCTAAACTGGAAGTCTCCAGAAGGGGCCAGAGCCCAAAACTGGGTGTCTCCAGTAGGGGGCAGAATCCTAAACTGGGAGACTCCGGTAGGGGGCAGAATCCTAAACTAGGAGTCTTCAGTAGGAGGCAGAATTCTAAGCTGTTAGTCTCCAGAAGCAGGCAGAACCCTAAACTGGGAGTCTCCACTAGGAGGCGGAATGCAAAACTGGGAATCTCCAGTAGGGGGCAGAATCCTAAACTGGGAGTCACCAGTGGGAGGCAGAATCCTAAACTGGTAGTCTCCAGAAGGGGGCAGAACCCTAAACTGGGAAGTCTCCTCTAGGACGCAGAACACTAATCAGGGAGTTCCATTCGGGGGCAGAATCCGAAACCGGTTGAGTCCAGTAGGGGGCACAACCCTAAACTTGGAGCCTCTCGTAGGGCGCAGAATGCTAAACTGGGAGACTCCCGTAGGAGGCTGAACCCTAAACTGGGAGTCTCCAGAAGGGGGCAGAATCCTAAACTGGGAGTCGCCAGTAGGGGTCAGAATCCTAAACTGCAAGTGTCCAGTAGGAGGCAGAATCCTAAACTGGTGTCTCCAGTATGGGGCAGAATCCTAAACTGGGAGTTTCCAGGAGGAGGCAGAACCCTAAACTGGATCTCTCCACTAGGGGGCAGTATCCCAAATTTGTAGTCTCCAGTAGGGGGCAGAATCCTAAGCTGGGAGTCTACAGTGGGGGGCAGAATCCTAAACTGGGAGTCTCCAGTAGGGGACAGAATCCTAAACTGGGAGTCTCCAGTAGGGGGCAGAATCCTAAACTGGAAGTCTTCAGTAGGGGGCAGAATCCTAAAATGGGAGTCTCCAGAAGGTGGCAGAATCCTAAACTGGGAGTCTCCAGTAGGGGGCAGAATCAAAACTGGGAGTCTCCAGTAAGAGACAGAACACTAAACTGGATCTCTCCACTAGGGGGCAGTATTTCATATTGGTAGTCTCCAGTATGGTGCAGAATCCTAAACTGGTAGTCTCCAACTGGGGGCAGAATACTCAACTGGGAGTCTCCAGTAAGGGGCAGAATCCTAAACTGGGAGTCTCCAGTAGGGGGCAGAATACTAAATTGGGAATCTCCAGTAGGAGGCAGAATTCTAAACTGGCAGTCTCCAGAAGGGGGCAGAACGCTAAATTGGGAATCTCCAGTAGGAGGCAGAATCCTAAACTGGGAGTCTCCAGTAGGGGGCAGAATACTAAATTGGGAATCTCCAGTAGGAGGCAGAATTCTAAACTGGGAGACTCCGGTAGGGGCAGAATCCTAAACTAGGAGTCTTCAGTAGGAGGCAGAATTCTAAGCTGTTAGTCTCCAGAAGCAGGCAGAACCCTAAACTGGGAGTCTCCACTAGGAGGCGGAATGCAAAACTGGGAATCTCCAGTAGGGGGCAGAATCCTAAACTGGTAGTCTCCAGAAGGGGGCAGAACCCTAAACTGGGAGTCTCCAGTAGGGGGCAGAATCCTAAACTGGAAGTCTCCGGTAGGGGACAGAACCCTAAACTGGGAGTCTCCAGTAGGGGGCAGAATACTAAACTGGGAGTCTCCAGTAGGGGGCAGAATCCTAAACTGGGAGACTCCAGTTGGGGGCAGAATCCAAAACTGGGAGTGTGCAGTAGGGGGCAGAATCCTAAACTGGGAGTCGCCAGTAGGGGTCAGAATCCTAAACTGCAAGTGTCCAGTAGGAGGCAGAATCCTAAACTGGTGTCTCCAGTATGGGGCAGAACCCTAAACTGGGAGTCTACAATGGTGGGCAAAATCCTAAACTGGGAGTCTCCAGCAGGGGACAGAATCCTAAACTGGGAGTCTCCAGTAGGGGGCAGAATCCTAAACTGGGAGTCTCCAGTAGGGGGCAGAATCCTAAACTGGGTGGCTCCAGTAGGAGGCAGAACCCTAAATTGGGAGACTCCAGAAGGGGGCAGAATCCTAAACTGGGGGTCTCCAGTAGGGGGCAGAATCAAAACTGGGAGTCTCTGGTAGGAGACAGAACACTAAACTGGATCTCTCCACTAGGGGGCAGTATTTCATATTGGTAGTCTCCAGTATGGTGCAGAATCCTAAACTGGTAGTCTCCAACTGGGGGCAGAATACTCAACTGGGAGTCTCCAGTAGGGGGCAGAATACTAAATTGGGATTCTCCAGTAGGAGGCAGAATTCTAAACTGGTAGTCTCCAGAAGGGGGCAGAACGCTAAATTGGGAATCTCCAGTAGGAGGCAGAATCCTAAACTGGGAGTCTGCAGTAGGAGACAGAACACTAAACTGGATCTCTCCACTAGGGGGCAGTAACCCAAATTGATGGTCGCCAGTAGTGGGCAGAATCCTAAACTAGTAGTCTCCAGTAGGGGGCAGAATCCTAAACTGGGAGGCTCCAGTAGAGAGCAGAATTCTAAACTGGGGGTCTCCAGTAGGGGGCAGAATCAAAACTGGGAGTCTCCAGAAGGTGGCAGAATCCTAAACTGGGAGTCTCCAGTAGGGGGCAGAATCAAAACTGGGAGTCTCCAGTAAGAGACAGAACACTAAACTGGATCTCTCCACTTGGGGGCAGTATTTCATATTGGTAGTCTCCAGTATGGTGCAGAATCCTAAACTGGTAGTCTCCAACTGGGGGCATCTCCAGTAGGAGGCAGAATCCTAAACTGGGAGTCTCCAGTAGGGGGCAGAATACTAAATTGGGAATCTCCAGTAGGAGGCAGAATTCTAAACTGGGAGACTCCGGTAGGGGCAGAATCCTAAACTAGGAGTCTTCAGTAGGAGGCAGAATTCTAAGCTGGTAGTCTCCAGAAGGGGGCAGAACCCTAAACTGGGAGTCTCCAGTAGGGGGCAGAATCCTAAACTGGAAGTCTCCGGTAGGGGACAGAACCCTAAACTGGGAGTCTCCAGAAGGGGGCAGAATCCTAAACTGGGAGTCTGCAGTAGGAGACAGAACACTAAACTGGATCTCTCCACTAGGGGGCGGTATCCCAAATTGGTAGTCTCCAGAATGGGGCAGAATGCAAAACTGGGAGTCTCCAGTAGGGGGCAGAATCCTAAACAGGAAGTCTCCAGTAGAGAGCAGAATTCTAAACTGGGTGTCTCCAGTAGGAGGCAGAACCCTAAACTGGGAGACTCCAGAAGGGGGCAGAATCCTAAACTGGGGGTCTCCAGTAGGGGGCAGAATCAAAACTGGGAGTCTCCAGTAGGAGACAGAACACTAAACAGGATCTCTCCACTAGGGGGCAGTATTTCATATAGGTAGTCTCCAGTATGGTGCAGAATCCTAAACTGGTAGTCTCCAACTGGGGGCAGAATACTCAACTGGGAGTCTCCAGTAGGGGGCAGAATACTAAATTGGGAATCTCCAGTAGGAGGCAGAATTCTAAACTGGTAGTCTCCAGAAGGGGGCAGAACGCTAAATTGGGAATCTCCAGTAGGAGGCAGAATCCTAAACTGGGAGTCTCCAGTAGGGGGCAGAATACTAAATTGGGAATCTCCAGTAGGGGGCAGAACACTAACCTGGGAGTCTCCAGTAGGAGGCAGTATCCTAAACTGGGAGTCTCCAGTAGGGGGCAGAATCCTAAACTGGAAGTATCCGGTAGGGGACAGAACCCTAAATTGGGAGTCTTCAGTAGGAGGCAGAATTCTAAGCTGTTAGTCTCCAGAAGCAGGCAGAACCCTAAACTGGGAGTCTCCAGTAGGGGGCGGAATGCAAAACTGGGAATCTCCAGTAGGGGGCAGAATCCAAAACTGGGAGTCACCAGTGGGAGGCAGAATCCTAAACTGAGAGTCGCCAGTAGGGGTCAGAATCCTAAACTGCAAGTGTCCAGTAGGAGGCAGAATCCTAAACTGGTGTCTCCAGTAGGGGGCAGAACCCTAAACTGGGAGTCTACAGTAGGGGGCAGTTCCCTAAACTGGGAGTCTACAGTAGGGGACAGAATATTAAACTGGGAGTCTCCAGAAGGGGACAGAATCCTAAACAGGAAGTCTTCAGTAGAGGGCAGAATTCAAAACTGGGAGTCTCCAGTAGAGGGCAGAATCCTAAAATGGGACTCTCCAGAAGGGGGCAGAATCCTAAACTGGGAGTTTCCAGTAGGGTGCAGAATCATAAATTGGAAGTCTGCAGAAAGGGGCGGAACCCTAAACTCGAGTCCCCAGTAGTAGGCAGAACCCTAAACTGGATCTCTTCACTAGGGGGCAGTAACCCACATTGGTAGTCTCCAGGAGGAGGCAGAATCCTAAACTGGTAGTCTCCAGTAGGGGGGCAGAATCCTAAACTGGGAGTCTCCAATAGGGGGCAGAACACTAACCTGGGAGTCTCCAGTAGGAGGCAGAATTCTAAAATGGTAGTCTCCAGAAGGGGGCAGAACCCTAAAGTCGCAGTCTCCAGCAGGGGGCAGAATCATAAACTGGAAGTCTCTAGAAAGGGGCGGAACCATAAACTCGAGTCCCCAGTAGGAGGCATAACCCTAAAATGGATTTCTCCACTAGGGGGCAGTATCCCAAATTGGTAGTCTCCTGTAGGGGGCAGAATCCTAAACAGGGATTCTCCAGTAGGGGGCAGAACACTAACCTGGGAGTCTCCAGTAGGAGGCAGAACACTAACCTGGGAGTCTCCAGTAGGAGGCAGAATTCTAAACTGGGTGTCTCCAGTAGGAGGCAGAACCCTAAACTGGGAGACTCCAGTAGGGGGCAGAATCCTAAACTGGGGGTCTCCAGTAGGGGGCAGAATCAAAACTGGGAGTCTCCAGTAGGAGACAGAACACTAAACAGGATCTCTCCACTAGGGGGCAGTATTTCATATTGGTAGTCTCCAGTATGGTGCAGAATCCTAAACTGGTAGTCTCCAACTGGGGGCAGAATACTCAACTGGGAGTCTCCAGTAGGGGGCAGAATACTAAATTGGGAATCTCCAGTAGGAGGCAGAATTCTAAACTGGTAGTCTCCAGAAGGGGGCAGAACGCTAAATTGGGAATCTCCAGTAGGAGGCAGAATCCTAAACTGGGAGTCTCTAGTAGGGGGCAGAATACTAAATTGGGAATCTCCAGTAGGAGGCAGAATTCTAAACTGGAAGTCTCCAGAAGGGGCCAGAGCCCAAAACTGGGTGTCTCCAGTAGGGGGCAGAATCCTAAACTGGGAGACTCCGGTAGGGGGCAGAATCCTAAACTAGGAGTCTTCAGTAAGAAGCAGAATTCTAAGCTGTTAGTCTCCAGAAGCAGGCAGAACCCTAAACTGGGAGTCTCCACTAGGAGGCGGAATGCAAAACTGGGAATCTCCAGTAGGGGGCAGAATCCTAAACTGGGAGTCACCAGTGGGAGGCAGAATACTAAACTGGTAGTCTCCAGAAGGGGGCAGAACCCTAAACTGGGAAGTCTCCTCTAGGACGCAGAACACTAATCAGGGAGTTCCATTCGGGGGCAGAATCCGAAACCGGTTGTGTCCAGTAGGGGGCACAACCCTAAACTTGGAGCCTCTCGTAGGGCGCAGAATGCTAAACTGGGAGACTCCCGTAGGAGGCTGAACCCTAAACTGGGAGTCTCCAGAAGGGGGCAGAATCCTAAACTGGGAGTCGCCAGTAGGGGTCAGAATCCTAAACTGCAAGTGTCCAGTAGGAGGCAGAATCCTAAACTGGTGTCTCCAGTATGGGGCAGAATCCTAAACTGGGAGTTTCCAGGAGGGGGCAGAACCCTAAACTGGATCTCTCCACTAGGGGGCAGTATCCCAAATTTGTAGTCTCCAGTAGGGGGCAGAATCCTAAGCTGGGAGTGTACAGTGGGGGGCAGAATCCTAAACTGGGAGTCTCCAGTAGGGGACAGAATCCTAAACTGGAAGTCTCCAGTAGGGGGCAGAATCCTAAAATGGGAGTCTCCAGAAGGTGGCAGAATCCTAAACTGGGAGTCTCCAGTAGGGGGCAGAATCAAAACTGGGAGTCTCCAGTAAGAGACAGAACACTAAACTGGATCTCTCCACTAGGGGGCAGTATTTCATATTGGTAGTCTCCAGTATGGTGCAGAATCCTAAACTGGTAGTCTCCAACTGGGGGCAGAATACTCAACTGGGAGTCTCCAGTAAGGGGCAGAATCCTAAACTGGGAGTCTCCAGTAGGGGGCAGAATCCTAAAATGGGAGTCTCCAGAAGGTGGCAGAATCCTAAACTGGGAGTCTCCAGTAGGGGGCAGAATCAAAACTGGGAGTCTCCAGTAAGAGACAGAACACTAAACTGGATCTCTCCACTAGGGGGCAGTATTTCATATTGGTAGTCTCCAGTATGGTGCAGAATCCTAAACTGGTAGTCTCCAACTGGGGGCAGAATACTCAACTGGGAGTCTCCAGTAAGGGGCAGAATCCTAAACTGGGAGTCTCCAGTAGGGGGCAGAATACTAAATTGGGAATCTCCAGTAGGAGGCAGAATTCTAAACTGGCAGTCTCCAGAAGGGGGCAGAACGCTAAATTGGGAATGTCCAGTAGGAGGCAGAATCCTAAACTGGGAGTCTCCAGTAGGGGGCAGAATACTAAATTGGGAATCTCCAGTAGGAGGCAGAATTCTAAACTGGCAGTCTCCAGAAGGGGGCAGAACGCTAAATTGGGAATGTCCAGTAGGAGGCAGAATCCTAAACTGGGAGTCTCCAGTAGGGGGCAGAATACTAAATTGGGAATCTCCAGTAGGAGGCAGAATTCTAAACTGGGAGACTCCGGTAGGGGCAGAATCCTAAACTAGGAGTCTTCAGTAGGAGGCAGAATTCTAAGCTGTTAGTCTCCAGAAGCAGGCAGAACCCTAAACTGGGAGTCTCCACTAGGAGGCGGAATGCAAAACTGGGAATCTCCAGTAGGGGGCAGAATCCTAAACTGGTAGTCTCCAGAAGGGGGCAGAACCCTAAACTGGGAGTCTCCAGTAGGGGGCAGAATCCTAAACTGGAAGTCTCCGGTAGGGGACAGAACCCTAAACTGGGAGTCTCCAGTAGGGGGCAGAATACTAAACTGGGAGTCTCCAGTAGGGGGCAGAATCCTAAACTGGGAGACTCCAGTTGGGGGCAGAATCCAAAACTGGGAGTGTGCAGTAGGGGGCAGAATCCTAAACTGGGAGTCGCCAGTAGGGGTCAGAATCCTAAACTGCAAGTGTCCAGTAGGAGGCAGAATCCTAAACTGGTGTCTCCAGTATGGGGCAGAACCCTAAACTGGGAGTCTACAATGGGGGGCAGAATCCTAAACTGGGAGTCTCCAGTAGGGGGCAGAACCCTAAACCGGGAGTCTACAGTAGGGGGCAGTTCCCTAAACGGGGAGTCTACAGTAGGGGACAGAATATTAAACTGGGAGTCTCCAGAAGGGGACAGAATCCTACACTGGGAGTCTGCAGTAGGAGGCAGAACACTAAACTGGATCTCTCCACTAGGGGGCAGTATCCCAAATTGGTGGCCGCCAGTAGTGGGCAGAATCCTAAACTAGTAGTATCCACTAGGGGGCAGGATGCTAAACTGGGAGGCTCCAGTAGGGGGCAGAATCCTAAACTGGGAGTTTCCAGGAGGAGGCAGAACCCTAAACTGGATCTCTCCACTAGGGGGCAGTATCCCAAATTGGTAGTCTCCAGAATGGGCAGAATCCTAAGCTGGGAGTCTACAGTGGGGGGCAGAATCCTAAACTGGGAGTCTCCAGTAGGGGACAGAATCCTAAACTGGGAGTCTCCAGTAGGGGGCAGAATCCTAAACTGGAAGTCTCCAGTAGGGGGCAGAATCCTAAAATGGGAGTCTCCAGAAGGGGGCAGAATCCTAAACTGGGAGTCTCCAGTAGGGGGCAGAATCAAAACTGGGAGTCTCCAGTAAGAGACAGAACACTAAACTGGATCTCTCCACTAGGGGGCAGTATTTCATATTGGTAGTCTCCAGTATGGTGCAGAATCCTAAACTGGTAGTCTCCAACTGGGGGCAGAACCCTAAACTGGGAGTCTCCAGTAGGGGGCAGAATCCTAAACTGGAAGTCTCCGGTAGGGGACAGAACCCTAAACTGGGAGTCTCCAGTAGGGGGCAGAATACTAAACTGGGAGTCTCCAGTAGGGGGCAGAATCCTAAACTGGGAGACTCCAGTTGGGGGCAGAATCCAAAACTGGGAGTGTGCAGTAGGGGGCAGAATCCTAAACTGGAAGTCTCCAGTAGGGGGCAGAATCCTAAAATGGGAGTCTCCAGAAGGGGGCAGAATCCTAAACTGGGAGTCTCCAGTAGGGGGCAGAGCCCAAAACTGGGTGTCTCCAGTAGGGGGCAGAATCCTAAACTGGGAGACTCCGGTAGGGGGCAGAATCCTAAACTGGTAGTCTCCAGGAGGAGGCAGAATCCTAAACTGGGATCCTCCAGTAGGGGGCAGAACACTAACCTGGGAGTCTCCAGTAGGAGGCAGAATCCTAAACTGGAAGTCTCCGGTAGGGGACAGAACCCTAAACTGGGAGTCTCCAGTAGGGGGCAGAATACTAAACTGGGAGTCTCCAGTAGGGGGCAGAATCCTAAACTGGGAGACTCCAGTTGGGGGCAGAATCCAAAACTGGGAGTGTGCAGTAGGGGGCAGAATGCTAAATTGGGAATCTCCAGTAGGAGGCAGAGTCCGAAATTGGGAGTCTCCAGAAGGGGACAGAACCCTAAACTGGGAATCTCCAGTAGGAGGCAGAATCCTAAACTGGGAGTCTCCAGTACGGGGCAGAATACTAAATTGGGAATCTCCAGTAGGAGGCAGATTTCTAAACTGGAAGTCTCCAGTAGAGGGCAGAATCCTGAACTGGGTGTCTCCAGTAGGGGGCAGAATCCTAAACTGGGAGTCGCCAGTAGCAGGCAGAATCCTAAACTGGTGTCTCAATTAGGGGGCAGACTCCTAAACTGGGAGTCTCCAGAAGGGGGCAGAACCCTAAGCTGGGAGTCTACAGTGGGGGGCAGAATCCTAAACTGGGTGTCTCCAGTAGGGGGCAGAATCCTAAACTGGAAGTCTCCGGTAGGGGACAGAACCCTAAACTGGGAGTCTCCAGTAGGGGGCAGAATACTAAACTGGGAGTCTACAGTGGGGGGCAGAACACTAAACTGGATCTCTCCACTAGGGGGCAGTATCCCAAATTGGTGGTCGCCAGTAGGGGGCAGAATCCTAAACTAGTAGTCTCCAACTGGGGGCAGAATCGTAAACTGGGAGGCTCCAGTAGGGGGCATTATCCTAAACTGGGAGTTTCCAGGAGGAGGCAGAACCCTAAACTGGATCTCTCCACTAGGGGGCAATATCCCAAATTGGTAGTCTCCAGAATGGGGCAGAATCATAAGCTGGGAGTCTACAGTGGGGGGCAGAATCCTAAACTGGGAGTCTCCAGCAGGGGACAGAATCCTAAACTGGGAGTCTCCAGTAGGGGGCAGAATCCTAAACTGGGAGTCTCCAGTAGGGGGCAGAATCCTAAACTGGGTGGCTCCAGTAGGAGGCAGAACCCTAAATTGGGAGACTCCAGAAGGGGGCAGAATCCTAAACTGGGGGTCTCCAGTAGGGGGCAGAATCAAAACTGGGAGTCTCTGGTAGGAGACAGAACACTAAACTGGATCTCTCCACTAGGGGGCAGTATTTCATATTGGTAGTCTCCAGTATGGTGCAGAATCCTAAACTGGTAGTCTCCAACTGGGGGCAGAATACTCAACTGGGAGTCTCCAGTAGGGGGCAGAATACTAAATTGGGATTCTCCAGTAGGAGGCAGAATTCTAAACTGGTAGTCTCCAGAAGGGGGCAGAACGCTAAATTGGGAATCTCCAGTAGGAGGCAGAATCCTAAACTGGGAGTCTGCAGTAGGAGACAGAACACTAAACTGGATCTCTCCACTAGGGGGCAGTAACCCAAATTGATGGTCGCCAGTAGTGGGCAGAATCCTAAACTAGTAGTCTCCAGTAGGGGGCAGAATCCTAAACTGGGAGGCTCCAGTAGAGAGCAGAATTCTAAACTGGGGGTCTCCAGTAGGGGGCAGAATCAAAACTGGGAGTCTCCAGAAGGTGGCAGAATCCTAAACTGGGAGTCTCCAGTAGGGGGCAGAATCAAAACTGGGAGTCTCCAGTAAGAGACAGAACACTAAACTGGATCTCTCCACTAGGGGGCAGTATTTCATATTGGTAGTCTCCAGTATGGTGCAGAATCCTAAACTGGTAGTCTCCAACTGGGGGCAGAATACTCAACTGGGAGTCTCCAGTAGGGGGCAGAATAATAAATTGGGAATCTCCAGTAGGAGGCAGAATTCTAAACTGGTAGTCTCCAGAAGGGGGCAGAACGCTAAATTGGGAATCTCCAGTAGGAGGCAGAATCCTAAACTGGGAGTCTCCAGTAGGGGGCAGAATACTAAATTGGGAATCTCCAGTAGGGGGCAGAATCCAAAACTGGGAGTCACCAGTGGGAGGCAGAATCCTAAACTGAGAGTCGCCAGTAGGGGTCAGAATCCTAAACTGCAAGTGTCCAGTAGGAGGCAGAATCCTAAACTGGTGTCTCCAGTAGGGGGCAGAACCCTAAACTGGGAGTCTATAATGGGGGGCAGAATATTAAACTGGGAGTCTCCAGAAGGGGACAGAATCCTAAACAGGAAGTCTTCAGTAGAGGGCAGAATTCAAAACTGGGAGTCTCCAGTAGAGGGCAGAATCCTAAAATGGGACTCTCCAGAAGGGGGCAGAATCCTAAACTGGGAGTTTCCAGTAGGGTGCAGAATCATAAATTGGAAGTCTGCAGAAAGGGGCGGAACCCTAAACTCGAGTCCCCAGTAGTAGGCAGAACCCTAAACTGGATCTCTTCACTAGGGGGCAGTAACCCACATTGGTAGTCTCCAGGAGGAGGCAGAATCCTAAACTGGGAGTCTCCAGTAGGGGGCAGAACACTAACCTGGGAGTCTCCAGTAGGAAGCAGAATTCTAAACTGGTAGTCTCCAGAAGGGGGCAGAACCCTAAAGTCGGAGTCTCCAGCAGGGGGCAGAATCATAAACTGGAAGTCTCTAGAAAGGGGCGGAACCATAAACTCGAGTCCCCAGTAGGAGGCATAACCCTAAACTGGATTTCTCCACTAGGGGGCAGTATCCCAAATTGGTAGTCTCCTGTAGGGGGCAGAATCCTAAACTGTTAGTGTCCAGTAGGGGGCAGAATCCTAAACAGGGATTCTCCAGTAGGGGGAAAAATCCTAAAATGTAAGTCTGCAGTAGGGGGCAGAATCCTAAACTGCGAGTCTCCAGTAGGGGACAGAATCGTAAACTGGTGTCTCCATTAGGGGGCAGAATCCTAAACTGGAAGTCTCCAATAGGGGGCATTACCCTAAACTGTGAGTCTCCAAGAGGGGGCAGAATCCTAAACTGGGATTCCCCAGAAGGGGTCGGAATCCTAAACTGGGAGTCTCCAGTAGGAGGCAGAACACTAAACAGGATGTCTCCACTAGGGGGCAGAATCCTAAACTGGGAGTCTCCAGTAGGAGGCAGAACACTAAACTGGATGTCTCCACTAGGGGGCAGACTCCTAAACTGGGAGGCTCTAGACGGAGGCAGAAACCTAAACTGGGAGTCTACAGTAGGAGGCAGAACCCTAAAATGGAACTCTCCACTAGGGGGTAGTATCCCAAATTGATAGACTCCAGTAGGGGGCAGAATCCTAAACTGGTAGTCTCCAGAAGGGGGCAGAAACGTAAACTGGGAGTCTCCAGAAGGGGGCAGAACCCTAAACTGGGAGTCTCCAGTAGCGAGCAGAATCCTAAACTGGGAGCCTCCAGTAGGGGGCAGTATCCTAAACTGGTTGTCTCCAGTAGGGGGCAGAACCCTAAACTGGGAGTCTACATTAGGGGACAGAATATTAAACTGGGAGTCTCCAGTAGGGGGCAGAATCCTAAACTGGGAGTCTCCAGTAGGGGGCAGAATCCTAAACTGGAAGTCTCCAATAGGGGGCATTACCCTAAACTGTGAGTCTCCAAGAGGGGGCAGAATCCTAAACTGGGATTCCCCAGAAGGGGTCGGAATCCTAAACTGGGAGTCTCCAGTAGGAGGCAGAACACTAAACTGGATGTCTCCACTAGGGGGCAGAATCCTAAACTGGGAGTCTCCAGTAGGGGACAGAACCCTAAATTGGGATTCTCAAGTAGGAAGCAGAACCCTAAATTGAGAGTCTCCAGTAGGGGGCAGAATCCTCAGCTGTGTGTCTACAGTAGGGGGCAGAACCCTAAACTGGGAGTTTCCAGAAGGGGGCAGTACCCTAAACTGGGAGTCTCCAGTAGGGGGCAGGATCCTAAACTGGGAGTCACCAGTAGGGGGCAGATCACTAAACTGAGTGTCTCAATTATGGGCCGAATCCTAAATTGGGAGTCTCCAGTATAAGGCAGAATCCTAAACTGGGAGTCTCCAGTAGGGGGCAGAATCCTCAACTGGGAGTCTCCAGTAGGGGACAGAATCCTAAACTGGGAGTCTGCAGTTTGGGGCTCAACCCTAAACTGTGTGACTCCTGTAGGAGGCAGAATTCTAAACTGGGAGTCTCCAATACGGGAGAGATAACTAAACTGGATGTCTCCACTACGGTGCAGAACCCTGAACTGGGAGTCTCCAGTAAGAGGCGGAATCCTAAACTGGGAGTCTCAAGTAAAGGGCCGAATCCTAAATTGGGAGTCTCCAGTATGAGGCTGAATCCTAAACTGGGAGTCGCCAGTAGGAGGCAGAATCTTAAACTGGTGTCTCCATTAGGGGGCAGAGCCCTAAACTGGGAGTGTACAATAGGGGGCAGAATCCTAAACTGGAAGTCTATAGTAGGGGACAGAATCCTAAACTGGAAGTCTCCAGTAGAGGGCAGAATCTTAAACTGGAAGTCTCCAGTAGAGGGCAGAATCCTAAACTAGGAGTCTCTAGTAGGGTGCAGAATCCTAATCTGGGAGTCTACAGTAGGGGGCAGAACCCTAAACTGGGAGTCTACAGTAGGGGACAGAATCCTAAACTGGGAGTCTCCAGTAGGGGGCAGGATCCTAAACTGGGAGTCTCCAGTAGGGGGCAGATCACTAAACTGAGTGTCTCAATTATGGGGCCGAATCCTAAATTGGGAGTCTCCAGTATAAGGCAGAATCCTAAACTGGGAGTCTCCAGTAGGGGGCAGAATCCTCAACTGGGAGTCTCCAGTAGGGGACAGAATCAAAACTGGGAGTCTCCAGTAAGAGACAGAACACTAAACTGGATCTCTCCACTAGGGGGCAGTATTTCATATTGGTAGTCTCCAGTATGGTGCAGAATCCTAAACTGGTAGTCTCCAACTGGGGGCAGAATACTCAACTGGGAGTCTCCAGTAGGGGGCAGAATACTAAATTGGGAATCTCCAGTAGGAGGCAGAATTCTAAACTGGTAGTCTCCGGAAGGGGGCAGAACGCTAAATTGGGAATCTCCAGTAGGAGGCAGAATCCTAAACTGGGAGTCTGCAGTAGGAGACAGAACACTAAACTGGATCTCTCCACTAGGGGGCAGTAACCCAAATTGATGGTCGCCAGTAGTGGGCAGAATCCTAAACTAGTAGTCTCCAGTAGGGGGCAGAATCCTAAACTGGGAGGCTCCAGTAGAGAGCAGAATTCTAAACTGGGGGTCTCCAGTAGGGGGCAGAATCAAAACTGGGAGTCTCCAGTAGGAGACAGAACACTAAACTGGATCTCTCCACTAGGGGGCAGTATTTCATATTGGTAGTCTCCAGTATGGTGCAGAATCCTAAACTGGTAGTCTCCAACTGGTGGCAGAATACTCAACTGGGAGTCTCCAGTAGGGGGCAGAATACTAAATTGGGAATCTCCAGTAGGAGGCAGAATTCTAAACTGGTAGTCTCCAGAAGGGGGCAGAACGCTAAATTGGGAATCTCCAGTAGGAGGCAGAATCCTAAACTGGGAGTCTCCAGTAGGGGGCAGAATACTAAATTGGGAATCTCCAGTAGGGGGCAGAACACTAACCTGGGAGTCTCCAGTAGGAGGCAGTATCCTAAACTGGGAGTCTCCAGTAGGGGGCAGAATCCTAAACTGGAAGTATCCGGTAGGGGACAGAACCCTAAATTGGGAGTCTTCAGTAGGAGGCAGAATTCTAAGCTGTTAGTCTCCAGAAGCAGGCAGAACCCTAAACTGGGAGTCTCCACCAGGAGGCGGAATGCAAAACTGGGAATCTCCAGTAGGGGGCAGAATCCAAAACTGGGAGTCACCAGTGGGAGGCAGAATCCTAAACTGAGAGTCGCCAGTAGGGGTCAGAATCCTAAACTGCAAGTGTCCAGTAGGAGGCAGAATCCTAAACTGGTGTCTCCAGTAGGGGGCAGAACCCTAAACTGGGAGTCTATAATGGGGGGCAGAATCCTAAACGGGGAGTCTCCAGTAGGGGGCAGAACCCTTAACCGGGAGTCTACAGTAGGGGGCAGTTCCCTAAACTGGGAGTCTACAGTAGGGGACAGAATATTAAACTGGGAGTCTCCAGAAGGGGACAGAATCCTAAACAGGAAGTCTTCAGTAGAGGGCAGAATTCAAAACTGGGAGTCTCCAGTAGAGGGCAGAATCCTAAAATGGGACTCTCCAGAAGGGGGCAGAATCCTAAACTGGGAGTTTCCAGTAGGGTGCAGAATCATAAATTGGAAGTCTGCAGAAAGGGGCGGAACCCTAAACTCGAGTCCCCAGTAGTAGGCAGAACCCTAAACTGGATCTCTTCACTAGGGGGCAGTATCCCACATTGGTAGTCTCCAGGAGGAGGCAGAATCCTAAACTGGTAGTCTCCAGTAGGGGGGCAGAATCCTAAACTGGGAGTCTCCAGTAGGGGGCAGAACACTAACCTGGGAGTCTCCAGTAGGAGGCAGAATTCTAAACTGGTAGTCTCCAGAAGGGGGCAGAACCCTAAAGTCGGAGTCTCCAGCAGGGGGCAGAATCATAAACTGGAAGTCTCTAGAAAGAGGCGGAACCATAAACTCGAGTCCCCAGTAGGAGGCATAACCCTAAACTGGATTTCTCCACTAGGGGGCAGTATCCCAAATTGGTAGTCTCCTGTAGGGGGCAGAATCCTAAACTGTTAGTGTCCAGTAGGGGGCAGAATCCTAAACAGGGATTCTCCAGTAGGGGGAAAAATCCTAAAATGTAAGTCTGCAGTAGGGGGCAGAATCCTAAACTGCGAGTCTCCAGTAGGGGACAGAATCGTAAACTGGTGTCTCCATTAGGGGGCAGAATCCTAAACTGGAAGTCTCCAATAGGGGGCATTACCCTAAACTGTGAGTCTCCAAGAGGGGGCAGAATCCTAAACTGGGATTCCCCAGAAGGGGTCGGAATCCTAAACTGGGAGTCTCCAGTAGGAGGCAGAACACTAAACAGGATGTCTCCACTAGGGGGCAGAATCCTAAACTGGGAGTCTCCAGTAGGAGGCAGAACACTAAACTGGATGTCTCCACTAGGGGGCAGACTCCTAAACTGGGAGGCTCTAGACGGAGGCAGAAACCTAAACTGGGAGTCTACAGTAGGAGGCAGAACCCTAAAATGGAACTCTCCACTAGGGGGTAGTATCCCAAATTGATAGACTCCAGTAGGGGGCAGAATCCTAAACTGGTAGTCTCCAGAAGGGGGCAGAAACGTAAACTGGGAGTCTCCAGAAGGGGGCAGAACCCTAAACTGGGAGTCTCCAGTAGCGAGCAGAATCCTAAACTTGGAGCCTCCAGTAGGGGGCAGTATCCTAAACTGGTTGTCTCCAGTAGGGGGCAGAACCCTAAACTGGGAGTCTACATTAGGGGACAGAATATTAAACTGGGAGTCTCCAGTAGGGGGCAGAATCCTAAACTGGGAGTCTCCAGTAGGGGGCAGAATCCTAAACTGGAAGTCTCCAATAGGGGGCATTACCCTAAACTGTGAGTCTCCAAGAGGGGGCAGAATCCTAAACTGGGATTCCCCAGAAGGGGTCGGAATCCTAAAGTGGGAGTCTCCAGAAGGGGGCAGAACCCTAAACTGGGAGTCTCCAGTAGCGAGCAGAATCCTAAACTGGGAGTCTCCAGTAGGAGGCAGAACACTAAACTGGATGTCTCCACTAGGGGGCAGAATCCTAAACTGGGAGTCTCCAGTAGGGGACAGAACCCTAAATTGGGATTCTCAAGTAGGAAGCAGAACCCTAAATTGAGAGTCTCCAGTAGGGGGCAGAATCCTCAGCTGTGTGTCTACAGTAGGGGGCAGAACCCTAAACTGGGAGTTTCCAGAAGGGGGCAGTACACTAAACTGGGAGTCTCCAGTAGGGGGCAGGATCCTAAACTGGGAGTCACCAGTAGGGGGCAGATCACTAAACTGAGTGTCTCAATTATGGGCCGAATCCTAAATTGGGAGTCTCCAGTATAAGGCAGAATCCTAAACTGGGAGTCTCCAGTAGGGGGCAGAATCCTCAACTGGGAGTCTCCAGTAGGGGACAGAATCCTAAACTGGGAGTCTGCAGTTTGGGGCTCAACCCTAAACTGTGTGACTCCTGTAGGAGGCAGAATTCTAAACTGGGAGTCTCCAATACGGGAGAGAAAACTAAACTGGATGTCTCCACTACGGTGCAGAACCCTGAACTGGGAGTCTCCAGTAAGAGGCGGAATCCTAAACTGGGAGTCTCAAGTAAAGGGCCGAATCCTAAATTGGGAGTCTCCAGTATGAGGCTGAATCCTAAACTGGGAGTCGCCAGTAGGAGGCAGAATCTTAAACTGGTGTCTCCATTAGGGGGCAGAGCCCTAAACTGGGAGTGTACAATAGGGGGCAGAATCCTAAACTGGAAGTCTATAGTAGGGGACAGAATCCTAAACTGGAAGTCTCCAGTAGAGGGCAGAATCTTAAACTGGAAGTCTCCAGTAGAGGGCAGAATCCTAAACTAGGAGTCTCTAGTAGGGTGCAGAATCCTAATCTGGGAGTCTACAGTAGGGGGCAGAACCCTAAACTGGGAGTCTACAGTAGGGGACAGAATCCTAAACTGGGAGTCTCCAGTAGGGGGCAGGATCCTAAACTGGGAGTCTCCAGTAGGGGGCAGATCACTAAACTGAGTGTCTCAATTATGGGGCCGAATCCTAAATTGGGAGTCTCCAGTATAAGGCAGAATCCTAAACTGGGAGTCTCCAGTAGGGGGCGGAATCCTCAACTGGGAGTCTCCAGTAGGGGACAGAATCCTAAACTGGGAGTCTGCAGTTTGGGACTCAACCCTAAACTGTGTGACTCCTGTAGGAGGCAGAATTCTAAACTGGGAGTCTCCAATACGGGAGAGAAAACTAAACTGGATGTCTGCACTACGGGGCAGAATCAAAAACTGGGAGTCTCCAGTAGGGGCCGGATCACCAAACTGGATGTCTCCACTACGGTGCAGAACCCTAAACTGGGAGTCTCCAGTCGGGGGCAGAATCCTAAATTGGGAGTCGCCAGTAGGAGGCAGAATCTTAAACTGGTGTCTCCATTAGGGGGCAGAGCCCTAAAATGGGAGTGTACAATAGGGGGCAGAATCCTAAACTGGGAGTCTCTAGTAGGAGACAGAATCCTAAACTGGAAGTCTCCAGTAGAGGGCAGAATCCTAATCTGGGAGTCTACAGTAGGGGACAGAATCCTAAACTGGGAGTCTCTAGTAGGGGACAGAATCCTAAACTGGAAGTCTCCAGTAGAGGGCAGAATCCTAATCTGGGAGTCTACAGTAGGGGACAGAACCCTAAACTGGGCGTCTACAGTAGGGGACAGAATCCTAAACTGGGAGTCTCCAGGAGGGGGCAGAATCCTAAACTGGGAGTCTCCAGTAGGGGACAGTATCCTAAACTGGGAGTCTCCAGTAGGGGGCAGGATCCTAAACTGGGAGTCTCCAGTAGGGGGCAGATCACTAAACTGAGTGTCTCAATTAAGGGTCTGAATCCTAAATTGGGAGTCTCCAGTATAAGGCAGAATCCTAAACTGGGAGTCTCCAGTAGGAGGCAGAACCCTAAACTGGATCTCTCCACTGGCGGGCAGTACCCCAAATTGGTAGTCTCCAGTATGGGACAGAATCCTAAACTGGGAGTCTCCAGTAGGGGACAGAATCCTAAACTGGTGTCTCCATTAGGGGGCAGACTCCTGAACTTGGAGTCTACAGTACGAGGCAGAACCCTAAAATGGAACTCTCCACTAGGGGGTAGTATCCGAAATTGATAGACTCCAGTAGGGGACAGAATCGTAAACTGGTGTCTCCATTAGGGGGCAGAATCCTAAACTGGAAGTCTCCAATAGGGGGCATTACCCTAAACTGTGAGTCTCCAAGAGGGGGCAGAATCCTAAACTGGGATTCCCCAGAAGGGGTCGGAATCCTAAACTGGGAGTCTCCAGTAGGAGGCAGAACACTAAACTGGATGTCTCCACTAGGGGACAGAATCCTAAACTGGGAGTCTCCAGTAGGAGGCAGAACACTAAACTGGATGTCTCCACTAGGGGGCAGACTCCTAAAATGGGAGGCTCTAGACGGAGGCAGAAACCTAAACTGGGAGTCTACAGTAGGAGGCAGAACCCTAAAATGGAACTCTCCACTAGGGGGTAGTATCCCAAATTGACAGACTCCAGTAGGGGGCAGAATCCTAAACTGGTAGTCTCCAGAAGGGGGCAGAAACGTAAACTGGGAGTCTCCAGAAGGGGGCAGAACCCTAAACTGCGAGTCTCCAGTAGGGGACAGAATCCTAAACTGGTGTCTCCATTAGGGGGCAGACTCCTAAACTGGGAGTCTACAGTACGAGGCAGAACCCTAAAATGGAACTCTCCACTAGGGGGTAGTATCCCAAATTGATAGACTCCAGTAGGGGGCAGAATGCTAAACTGGTAGTCTCCAGTAGGGGGCAGAATCCTAAACTGGTAGTCTCCAGAAGGGGGCAGAAACGTAAACTCGGAGTCTCCAGAAGGGGGCAGAACCCTAAACTGGGAGTCCCCAGTAGCGGGCAGAATCCTAAACTGGGAGTCTCCAGTAGGGGGCAGTATCCTAAACTGGGAGTCTCCAGAAGGGGACAGAATCCTAAACTAGGAGTCTCCAGTAGGGGGCAGAATCATAAACTGGAAGTCTCTAGAAAGGGGCGGAACCATAAACTCGAGTCCCCAGTAGGAGGCATAACCCTAAACTGGATTTCTCCACTAGGGGGCAGTATCCCAAATTGGTAGTCTCCTGTAGGGGGCAGAATCCTAAACTGTTAGTGTCCAGTAGGGGGCAGAATCCTAAACAGGGTGTCTCCAGTAGGGGGAAAAATCCTAAAATGTAAGTCTGCAGTAGGGGGCAGAATCCTAAACTACGAGTCTCCAGTAGGGGACAGAATCGTAAACTGGTGTCTCCATTAGGGGGCAGACTCCTAAACTGGGAGGCTCCAGACGGAGGCAGAAACCTAAACTGGGAGTCTACAGTAGGAGGCAGAACCCTAAAATGGAACTCTCCACTAGGGGGTAGTATCCCAAATTGATAGACTCCAGTATGGGGCAGAATTCTAAACTGGTAGTCTCCAGAAGGGGGCAGAAACGTAAACTGGGAGTCTCCAGAAGGGGGCAGAACCCTAAACTGGGGAGTCTCCAGTAGCGAGCATAATCCTAAACTGGGAGCCTCCAGTAGGGGGCAGTATCCTAAACTGGTTGTCTCCAGTAGGGGGCAGAACCCTAAACTGGGAGTCTACATTAGGGGACAGAATATTAAACTGGGAGTCTCCAGTAGGGGGCAGAATCCTAAACTGGGAGTCTCCAGTAGGGGGCAGAATCCTAAACTGGAAGTCTCCAGAAGGGGGCAGAACCCTAAACTGCGAGTCTCCAGTAGGGGACAGAATCCTAAACTGGTGTCTCCATTAGGGGGCAGACTCCTAAACTGGGAGTCTACAGTACGAGGCAGAACCCTAAAATGGAACTCTCCACTAGGGGGTAGTATCCCAAATTGATAGACTCCAGTAGGGGGCAGAATGCTAAACTGGTAGTCTCCAGTAGGGGGCAGTATCCTAAAATGGGAGTCTCCAGAAGGGGACAGAATCCTAAACTAGGAGTCTCCAGTAGGGGGCAGAATCATAAACTGGAAGTCTCTAGAAAGGGGCGGAACCATAAACTCGAGTCCCCAGTAGGAGGCAGAACCCTAAACTGGATTTCTCCACTAGGGGGCAGTATCCCAAATTGGTAGTCTCCTGTAGGGGGCAGAATCCTAAACTGTTAGTGTCCAGTAGGGGGCAGAATCCTAAACTGTTAGTGTCCAGTAGGGGGCAGAATCCTAAACAGGGTGTCTCCAGTAGGGGGAAAAATCCTAAAATGTAAGTCTGCAGTAGGGGGCAGAATCCTAAACTACGAGTATCCAGAAGGGGGCAGAACCCTAAACTGGGAGTCTCCAGTAGCGAGCAGAATCCTAAACTGGGAGCCTCCAGTAGGGGGCAGTATCCTAAACTGGTTGTCTCCAGTAGGGGGCAGAATCCTAAACTGCTAGTCTCCAGTAGGGGACAGAATCCTAAACTGGTGTCTCCATTAGGGGGCAGACTCCTAAACTGGGAATCTACAGTACGAGGCAGAACCCTAAAATGGAACTCTCCACTAGGGGGTAGTATCCCAAATTGATAGACTCCAGTAGGGGGCAGAATGCTAAACTGGTTGTCTCCAGTAGGGGGCAGAATCCTAAACTGGTAGTCTCCAGAAGGGGGCAGAAACGTAAACTCGGAGTCTCCAGAAGGGGGCAGAACCCTAAACTGGGAGTCCCCAGTAGCGGGCAGAATCCTAAACTGGGAGTCTCCAGTAGGGGGCAGTATCCTAAACTGGGAGTCTCCAGAAGGGGACAGAATCCTAAACTAGGAGTGTCCAGTAGGGGGCAGAATCATAAACTGGAAGTCTCTAGAAAGGGGCGGAACCATAAACTCGAGTCCCCAGTAGGAGGCATAACCCTAAACTGGATTTCTCCACTAGAGGGCAGTATCCCAAATTGGTAGTCTCCAGTAGGGGGCAGAATCCTAAACTGCTAGTCTCCAGTAGGGGACAGAATCCTAAACTGGTGTCTCCATTAGGGGGCAGACTCCTAAACTGGGAGTCTACAGTACGAGGCAGAACCCTAAAATGGAACTCTCCACTAGGGGGTAGTATCCCAAATTGATAGACTCCAGTAGGGGGTAGAATGCTAAACTGGTAGTCTCCAGTAGGGGGCAGAATCCTAAACTGGTAGTCTCCAGAAGGGGGCAGAAACGTAAACTCGGAGTCTCCAGAAGGGGGCAGAACCCTAAACTGGGAGTCTCCAGTAGGGGGCAGAATCCTAAACTGGAAGTCTCCAATAGGGGGCATTACCCTAAACTGTGAGTCTCCAAGAGGGGGCAGAATAAAAAACTGGGATTCCCCAGAAGGGGTCGGAATCCTAAACTGCGAGTCTCCAGTAGGAGGCAGAACACTAAACTGGATGCCTCCACTAGGGGGCAGAATCCTAAACTGGGAGTCTCCAGTATGGGACAGAACCCTGAATTGGGATTCTCAAGTAGGAAGCAGAACCCTAAATTGAGAGTCTCCAGTAGGGGGCAGAATCCTCAGCTGTGTGTCTACAGTAGGGGGCAGAACCCTAAACTGGGAGTTTCCAGAAGGGGGCAGATCCCTAAACTGGGAGTCTCCAGTAGGGGACAGTATCCTAAACTGGGAGTCTCCAGTAGGGAGCAGATCACTAAACTGAGTGTCTCAATTATGGGTCCGAATCCTAAATTGGGAGTCTCCAGTATAAGGCAGAATCCTAAACTGGGAGTCTCCAGTAGGGGGCAGAATCCTAAACTGGGAGTCTCCAGTAGGGGGCAGTATCCTAAACTGGGAGTCTCCAGAAGGGGACAGAATCCTAAACTAGGAGTCTCCAGTAGGGGGCAGAATCATAAACTGGAAGTCTCTAGAAAGGGGCGGAACCATAAACTCGAGTCCCCAGTAGGAGGCATAACCCTAAACTGGATTTCTCCACTAGGGGGCAGTATCCCAAATTGGTAGTCTCCTGTAGGGGGCAGAATCCTAAACTGTTAGTGTCCAGTAGGGGGCAGAATCCTAAACAGGGTGTCTCCAGTAGGGGGGAAAATCCTAAAATGTAAGTCTGCAGTAGGGGGCAGAATCCTAAACTACGAGTCTCCAGTAGGGGACAGAATCGTAAACTGGTGTCTCCATTAGAGGGCAGACTCCTAAACTGGGAGGCTCCAGACGGAGGCAGAAACCTAAACTGGGAGTCTACAGTAGGAGGCAGAACCCTAAAATGGAACTCTCCACTAGGGGGTAGTATCCGAAATTGATAGACTCCAGTATGGGGCAGAATTCTAAACTCGTAGTCTCCAGAAGGGGGCAGAAACGTAAACTGGGAGTCTCCAGAAGGGGGCAGAACCCTAAACTGGGGAGTCTCCAGTAGCGAGCATAATCCTAAACTGGGAGCCTCCAGTAGGGGGCAGTATCCTAAACTGGTTGTCTCCAGTAGGGGGCAGAACCCTAAACTGGGAGTCTACATTAGGGGACAGAATATTAAACTGGGAGTCTCCAGTAGGGGGCAGAATCCTAAACTGGGAGTCTCCAGTAGGGGGCAGAATCCTAAACTGGAAGTCTCCAATAGGGGGCATTACCCTAAACTGTGAGTCTCCAAGAGGGGGCAGAATAAAAAACTGGGATTCCCCAGAAGGGGTCGGAATCCTAAACTGCGAGTCTCCAGTAGGAGGCAGAACACTAAACTGGATGCCTCCACTAGGGGGCAGAATCCTAAACTGGGAGTCTCCAGTAGGGGACAGAACCCTGAATTGGGATTCTCAAGTAGGAAGCAGAACCCTAAATTGAGAGTCTCCAGTAGGGGGCAGAATCCTCAGCTGTGTGTCTACAGTAGGGGGCAGAACCCTAAACTGGGAGTTTCCAGAAGGGGACAGAATCCTAAACTGGGAGTCTCCAGTAGGGGACAGTATCCTAAACTGGGAGTCTCCAGTAGGGAGCAGATCACTAAACTGAGTGTCTCAATTATGGGTCCGAATCCTAAATTGGGAGTCTCCAGTATAAGGCAGAATCCTAAACTGGGAGTCTCCAGTAGGGGGCAGAATCCTAAACTGGGAGTCTCCAGTAGGGGGCAGTATCCTAAACTGGGAGTCTCCAGAAGGGGACAGAATCCTAAACTAGGAGTCTCCAGTAGGGGGCAGAATCATAAACTGGAAGTCTCTAGAAAGGGGCGGAACCATAAACTCGAGTCCCCAGTAGGAGGCATAACCCTAAACTGGATTTCTCCACTAGGGGGCAGTATCCCAAATTGGTAGTCTCCTGTAGGGGGCAGAATCCTAAACTGTTAGTGTCCAGTAGGGGGCAGAATCCTAAACAGGGTGTCTCCAGTAGGGGGGAAAATCCTAAAATGTAAGTCTGCAGTAGGGGGCAGAATCCTAAACTACGAGTCTCCAGTAGGGGACAGAATCGTAAATTGGTGTCTCCATTAGAGGGCAGACTCCTAAACTGGGAGGCTCCAGACGGAGGCAGAAACCTAAACTGGGAGTCTACAGTAGGAGGCAGAACCCTAAAATGGAACTCTCCACTAGGGGGTAGTATCCGAAATTGATAGACTCCAGTATGGGGCAGAATTCTAAACTCGTAGTCTCCAGAAGGGGGCAGAAACGTAAACTGGGAGTCTCCAGAAGGGGGCAGAACCCTAAACTGGGGAGTCTCCAGTAGCGAGCTTAATCCTAAACTGGGAGCCTCCAGTAGGGGGCAGTATCCTAAACTGGTTGTCTCCAGTAGGGGGCAGAACCCTAAACTGGGAGTCTACATTAGGGGACAGAATATTAAACTGGGAGTCTCCAGTAGGGGGCAGAATCCTAAACTGGGAGTCTCCAGTAGGGGGCAGAATCCTAAACTGGAAGTCTCCAATAGGGGGCATTACCCTAAACTGTGAGTCTCCAAGAGGGGGCAGAATAAAAAACTGGGATTCCCCAGAAGGGGTCGGAATCCTAAACTGCGAGTCTCCAGTAGGAGGCAGAACACTAAACTGGATGCCTCCACTAGGGGGCAGAATCCTAAACTGGGAGTCTCCAGTAGGGGACAGAACCCTGAATTGGGATTCTCAAGTAGGAAGCAGAACCCTAAATTGAGAGTCTCCAGTAGGGGGCAGAATCCTCAGCTGTGTGTCTACAGTAGGGGGCAGAACCCTAAACTGGGAGTTTCCAGAAGGGGGCAGATCCCTAAACTGGGAGTCTCCAGTAGGGGACAGTATCCTAAACTGGGAGTCTCCAGTAGGGAGCAGATCACTAAACTGAGTGTCTCAATTATGGGGCCGAATCCTAAATTGGGAGTCTCCAGTATAAGGCAGAATCCTAAACTGGGAGTCTCCAGTAGGGGGCAGAATCCTCAACTGGGAGTCTCCAGTAGGGGACAGAATCCTAAACTGGGAGTCTGCAGTTTGGGGCTCAACCCTAAACTGTGTGACTCCTGTAGGAGGCAGAATTCAAAACTGGGAGTCTCCAATACGGGAGAAAAAACTAAACTGGATGTCTCCACAACGGGGCAGAATCAAAAACTGAGAGTCTCCAGTAGGGGCCAGATCACCAAACTGGATGTCTCCCCTACGGTGCAGAACCCTGAACTGGGAGTCTCCAGTCGGGGGCAGAATCCTAAATTGGGAGTCTCCAGTAGGGGGCAGAATATTAAACTGGGAGTCTCCAGTAGGGAGCAGAATCCTAAACAGGAAGTCTTCAGTAGAGGGCAGAATCCAAAACTGGGAGTCTCCAGTAGAGGGCAGAATCCTAAAATGGGACTCTCCAGAAGGGGGCAGAACCCTAAACTGGCAGTCTCCAGTAGGGGGCAGAATCATAAATTGGAAGTCTCCAGAAAGGGGCGGAACCCTAAACTCGAGTCCCCAGTAGTAGGCAGAACCCTAAACTAGATCTCTTCACTAGGGGGCAGTATCCCACATTGGTGGTCTCCAGGAGGAGGCAGAATCCTAAACTGGTAGTCTCCAGTAGGGGGGCAGAATCCTAAACTGGGAGTCTGCAGTAGGGGGCAGAACACTAACCTGGGAGTCTCCAGTAGGGGACAGAATCCTAAACTGGTAGTCTGCAGATGGGGGCAGAACCCTAAACAGGGAGTCTCCAGTAGGGGGCAGAACCCTAAGCTGGGAGTTTCCTTTAATGGGCAGAACCCTAAACTCGGAGTCTCCAGTAGGGGGCAGAATCCTAAACTGGAAGTCTCCAATAGGGGGCATTACCCTAAACTGTGAGTCTCCAAGAGGGGGCAGAATAAAAAACTGGGATTCCCCAGAAGGGGTCGGAATCCTAAACTGCGAGTCTCCAGTAGGAGGCAGAACACTAAACTGGATGCCTCCACTAGGGGGCAGAATCCTAAACTGGGAGTCTCCAGTAGGGGACAGAACCCTGAATTGGGATTCTCAAGTAGAAAGCAGAACCCTAAATTGAGAGTCTCCAGTAGGGGGCAGAATCCTCAGCTGTGTGTCTACAGTAGGGGGCAGAACCCTAAACTGGGAGTTTCCAGAAGGGGGCAGATCCCTAAACTGGGAGTCTCCAGTAGGGGACAGTATCCTAAACTGGGAGTCTCCAGTAGGGAGCAGATCACTAAACTGAGTGTCTCAATTATGGGGCCGAATCCTAAATTGGGAGTCTCCAGTATAAGGCAGAATCCTAAACTGGGAGTCTCCAGTAGGGGGCAGAATCCTCAACTGGGAGTCTCCAGTAGGGGACAGAATCCTAAACTGGGAGTCTGCAGTTTGGGGCTCAACCCTAAACTGTGTGACTCCTGTAGGAGGCAGAATTCAAAACTGGGAGTCTCCAATACGGGAGAAAAAACTAAACTGGATGTCTCCACAACGGGGCAGAATCAAAAACTGAGAGTCTCCAGTAGGGGCCAGATCACCAAACTGGATGTCTCCCCTACGGTGCAGAACCCTGAACTGGGAGTCTCCAGTCGGGGGCAGAATCCTAAATTGGGAGTCTCCAGTAGGGGGCAGAATATTAAACTGGGAGTCTCCAGTAGGGAGCAGAATCCTAAACAGGAAGTCTTCAGTAGAGGGCAGAATCCAAAACTGGGAGTCTCCAGTAGAGGGCAGAATCCTAAAATGGGACTCTCCAGAAGGGGGCAGAACCCTAAACTGGCAGTCTCCAGTAGGGGGCAGAATCATAAATTGGAAGTCTCCAGAAAGGGGCGGAACCCTAAACTCGAGTCCCCAGTAGTAGGCAGAACCCTAAACTAGATCTCTTCACTAGGGGGCAGTATCCCACATTGGTGGTCTCCAGGAGGAGGCAGAATCCTAAACTGGTAGTCTCCAGTAGGGGGGCAGAATCCTAAACTGGGAGTCTGCAGTAGGGGGCAGAACACTAACCTGGGAGTCTCCAGTAGGGGACAGAATCCTAAACTGGTAGTCTGCAGATGGGGGCAGAACCCTAAACAGGGAGTCTCCAGTAGGGGGCAGAACCCTAAGCTGGGAGTTTCCTTTAATGGGCAGAACCCTAAACTCGGAGTCTCCTGTAGGAGGCAGAAACCTAAACTGGATATCTCCACTAGAGGACAGAACACTAAACAGGGAGACTCCAGTCTGGGGCAAAATCCTAAACTGTGAGTCTCCAGTCGGGGGCAGAATCCTAAACAGGGAGTCTCCAGTAGGGGGCAGAATCATAAAATGGGAGTCTCCAGAAGGGGGCAGAACCCTAAACTGGGAGTCTCCAGTAGGGGGCGGAATCATGAACTGGAAGTCTCTAGGTAGGGGCTAAAACCTAAACTGGAACTCTCCACTAGGGGGCAGTATCCCAAATTGGTAGTCTCCAGTAGGGGGCAGAATCCTAAACTGGTAGTGTACAGTAGGGGGCAGAATCCTATACTGGGTGTCTCCAGTATGAGGCAGAACCTAAAACTGGAGCTCTCCATTAGGGGGCAGTACCCCAAATTGGTAGTCTCCAGTACAGGGCAGAATCCTAAACTGTGAGTCTCCAGTCGGGGTCAGAATACTAAATGGGGAGTCTCTAGCTGGGGACAGATTCCTAAACTGGGAATCTCAATTAAGGGGCCGAATCATCATTTGGGAGCCTCCAGTAGGGGGAAGAACCCTAAACTGGATTTCTCCACTAGGGGGCAGTAACCCAAATTGGTAGTCTCCTGTAGGGGGTAGAATCCTAAACTGTTAGTGTCCAGTAGGGGGCAGAATCCTAAACTGGGATTCTCCAGTAGGGGGAAAAATCCTAAAATGTAAGTCTGCAGTAGGGGGCAGAATCCTAAACTGCGAGTCTCCAGTAGGGGACAGAATCCTAAACTGGTGTCTCCATTAGGGGGCAGACTCCTAAACTGGGAGTCTCCAGAAGGAGGCAGAAACCTAAAATGGAACTCTCCACTAGAGGGTAGTATCCCAAATTGATAGACTCCAGTAGGGGGCAGAATCCTAAACTGGATGTCTCCAGTAGGGGGCAGAAACGTAAACTGGGAGTCTCCAGAAGGGGGCAGAACCCTAAACTGGGAGTCTCCAGTAGCGGGCAGAATCGTAAACTGGGAGCCTCCAGTACGGGGCAGTACCCTAAACTGGGTGTCCCCAGTAGGAGGCAGAACCCTGAACTGGATCTCTCCACTAAGGGGCAGTATCCCAAATTGGTAGTCTCCAGAAGGGGGCAGAATCCTAAACTGGGTGTCTCCAGTATGAGGCAGAACCTTAAACTGGATCTCTCCACTAGCGGGCAGTACCCCAAATTGGTAGTCTCCAGTATGGGACAGAATCCTAAACTGGGAGTCTCCAGTAGGGGGAAAAATCCTAAATTTAAGTCTGCAGTAGGGGGCAGAATCCTAAACTGCGAGTCTCCAGTAGGGGACAGAATCCTAAACTGGTGTCTCCATTAGGGGGCAGACTCCTAAACTGGGAGTCTACAGTACGAGGCAGAACCCTAAAATGGAACTCTCCACTAGGGGGTAGTATCCCAAATTGGTAGTCTCCAGAAGGGGGCAGAATCCTAAACTGGGTGTCTCCAGTATGAGGCAGAACCTTAAACTGGATCTCTCCACTAGCGGGCAGTACCCCAAATTGGTAGTCTCCAGTATGGGACAGAATCCTAAACTGGGAGTCCCCAGTAGGGGGCAGAATCCTAAAAGGGGAGTCTCCAGAAGGGGGCAGAACCCTAAACTGGGAGTCTCCAGTAGGGGGCAGAATCATAAACTGGAAGTCTCTAGAAAGGGGCGGAACCCTAAACTCGAGTCCCCAGTAGGAGGCAGAACCCTAAACTGGATTTCTCCACTAGGGGGCAGTATCCCAAATTGGTAGTCTCCTGTAGGGGGCAGAATCCTAAACTGTTAGTGTCCAGTAGGGGGCAGAATCCTAAACAGGGAGTCTCCAGTAGGGGGAAGAACACTAAACTGGATGTCTCCAGTAGGGGGCAGAATCCTAAAATCGGAGTCTCCTGAAGGGGGCAGAACCCTAAACTGGGAGTCTCCAGTAGGGGGCAGAATCATAAGCTGGAAGTCTCTAGAAAGGGGCGGAACCTTAAACTCGAGTCCCCAGTAGGAGGAAGAACCCTAAACTGGATTTCTCCACTAGGGGGCAGTATCCCAAATTGGTAGTCTCCTGTAGGGGGCAGAATCCTAAACTGTTAGTGTCCAGTAGGGGGCAGAATCCTAAACTGGGAGTCTCCAGTAGGGGGAAAAATCATAAAATGTAAGTCTGCAGTAGGGGGCAGAATCCTAAACTGGATGTCTCCAGTAAGGGGCAGAATCCTAAAATGGGAGTCTCCAGAAGGGGGCAGAACCCTAAACTGGGAGTCTCCAGCAGGGGGCAGAATCATAAACTGGAAGTCTCTAGAAAGGGGCGGAACCCTAAACTCGAGTCCCCAGTAGGAGGCAGAACCCTAAACTGGATTTCTCCACTAGGGGGCAGTATCCCAAATTGGTAGTCTCCTGTAGGGGGCAGAATCCTAAACTGTTAGTGTCCAGTAGGGGGCAGAATCCTAAACTGGGAGTCTCCAGTAGGGGGAAAAATCCTAAAATGTAAGTCTGCAGTAGGGGACAGAATCCTAAACTGGATCTCTCCACTAGCGGGCAGTACCCCAAATTGGTAGTCTCCAGTATGGGACAGAATCCTAAACTGGGAGTCTCCAGTAGGGGGAAAAATCCTAAATTTAAGTCTGCAGTAGGGGGCAGAATCCTAAACTGCGAGTCTCCAGTAGGGGACAGAATCCTAAACTGGTGTCTCCATTAAGGGGCAGACTCCTAAACTGGGAGTCTACAGTACGAGGCAGAACCCTAAATTGGAACTCTCCACTAGAGGGTAGTATCCCAAATTGGTAGTCTCCAGAAGGGGGCAGAATCCTAAACTGGGTGTCTCCAGTATGAGGCAGAACCTTAAACTGGATCTCTCCACTAGCGGGCAGTACCCCAAATTGGTAGTCTCCAGTATGGGACAGAATCCTAAACTGGGAGTCCCCAGTAGGGGGCAGAATCCTAAAAGGGGAGTCTCCAGAAGGGGGCAGAACCCTAAACTAGGAGTCTCCAGTAGGGGGCAGAATCATAAACTGGAAGTCTCTAGAAAGGGGCGGAACCCTAAACTCGAGTCCCCAGTAGGAGGCAGAACCCTAAACTGGATTTCTCCACTAGGGGGCAGTATCCCAAATTGGTAGTCTCCTGTAGGGGGCAGAATTTTAAACTGTTAGTGTCCAGTAGGGGGCAGAATCCTAAACAGGGAGTCTCCAGTAGGGGGAAGAACACTAAACTGGATGTCTCCAGTAGTGGGCAGAATCCTAAAATGGGAGTCTCCTGAAGGGGGCAGAACCCTAAACTGGGAGTCTCCAGTAGGGGGCAGAATCATAAGCTGGAAGTCTCCTGAAAGGGGCGGAACCTTAAACTCGAGTCCCCAGTAGGAGGAAGAACCCTAAACTGGATTTCTCCACTAGGGGGCAGTATCCCAAATTGGTAGTCTCCTGTAGGGGGCAGAATCCTAAACTGTTAGTGTCCAGTAGGGGGCAGAATCCTAAACTGGGAGTCTCCAGTAGGGGGAAAAATCCTAAAATGTAAGTCTGCAGTAGGGGGCAGAATCCTAAACTGGATGTCTCCAGTAAGGGGCAGAATCCTAAAATGGGAGTCTCCAGAAGGGGGCAGAACCCTTAACTGGGAGTCTCCAGCAGGGGGCAGAATCATAAACTGGAAGTCTCTAGAAAGGGGCGGAACCCTAAACTCGAGTCCCCAGTAGGAGGCAGAACCCTAAACTGGGTTTCTCCACTAGGGGGCAGTATCCCAAATTGGTAGTCTCCTGTAGGGGGCAGAATCCTAAACTGTTAGTGTCCAGTAGGGGGCAGAATCCTAAACTGGGAGTCTTCAGTGGGGGGAAAAATCCTAAAATGTAAGTCTGCAGTAGGGGGCAGAATCCTAAACTGTGAGTCTCCAGTAGGGGACAGAATCCTAAACTGGTGTCTCCATTAGGGGGCAGACTCCTAAACTGGGAGTCTCCAGAAGGGGGCAGAACCCTAAAATGGAACTCTCCACTAGAGGGTAGTATCCCAAATTGATAGACTCCAGTAGGGGGCAGAATCCTAAACTGGATGTCTCCAGTAGGGGGCAGAAACCTAAACTGGGAGTCTCCAGAAGGGGGCAGAACCCTAAACTGGGAGTCTCCAGTAGCGGGCAGAATCGTAAACTGGGAGCCTCCAGTAGGGGGCAGTACCCTAAACTGGGTGTCCCCAGTAGGAGGCAGAACCCTAAACTGGATCTCTCCACTAAGGGGCAGTATCCCAAATTGGTAGTCTCCAGAAGGGGGCAGAATCCTAAACTGGGTGTCTCCAGTATGAGGCAGAACCTTAAACTGGATCTCTCCACTAGCGGGCCGTACCCCAAATTGGTAGTCTCCAGTATGGGACAGAATCCTAAACTGGGAGTCTCCAGTAGGGGGAAAAATCCTAAATTTAAGTCTGCAGTAGGGGGCAGAATCCTAAATTGCGAGTCTCCAGTAGGGGACAGAATCGTAAACTGGTGTCTCCATTAGGGGGCAGACTCCTAAACTGGGAGGCTCCAGACGGAGGCAGAAACCTAAACTGGGAGTCTACAGTAGGAGGCAGAACCCTAAAATGGAACTCTCCACTAGGGGGTAGTATCCCAAATTGATAGACTCCAGTATGGTGCAGAATCCTAAACTGGTAGTCTCCAGAAGGGGGCAGAAACGTAAACTGGGAGTCTCCAGAAGGGGGCAGAACCCTAAACTGGGGAGTCTCTAGTAGCGAGCAGAATCCTAAACCGGGAGCCTCCAGTAGGGGGCAGTATCCTAAACTGGTTGTCTCCAGTAGGGGGCAGAACCCTAAACTGGGAGTCTACAGTAGGGGACAGAATATTAAACTGGGAGTCTCCAGTAGGGGGCAGAATCCTAAACTGAAGGTCTCCAGTAGGGGGCAGAATCCTAAACTGGAAGTCTCCAATAGGGGGCATTACCCTAAACTGTGAGTCTCCAAGAGGGGGCAGAATCCTAAACTGGGATTCCCCAGAAGGGGTCGGAATCCTAAACTGGGAGTCTCCAGTAGGAGGCAGAACACTAAACTGGATGCCTCCACTAGGGGGCAGAATCCTAAACTGGGAGTCTCCAGTAGGGGACAGAACCCTAAATTGGGATTCTCAAGTAGGAAGCAGAACCCTAAATTGAGAGTCTCCAGTAGGGGGCAGAATCCTCAGCTGTGTGTCTACAGTAGGGGGCAGAACCCTAAACTGGGAGTTTCCAGAAGGGGGCAGATCCCTAAACTGGGAGTCTCCAGTAGGGGACAGTATCCTAAACTGGGAGTCTCCAGTAGGGGGCAGGATCCTAAACTGGGAGTCTCCAGTAGGGGGCAGATCACTAAACTGAGTGTCTCAATTATGGGGCCGAATCCTAAATTGGGAGTCTCCAGTATAAGGCAGAATCCTAAACCGGGAGTCTCCAGTAGGGGGCAGAATCCTCAACTGGGAGTCTCCAGTAGGAGACAGAATCTTATACTGGGAGTCTGCAGTTTGGGACTCAACCCTAAACTGTGTGACTCCTGTAGGAGGCAGAATTCTAAACTGGGAGTCTCCAATACGGGAGAGAAAACTAAACTGGATGTCTGCACTACGGGGCAGAATCAAAAACTGGGAGTCTCCAGTAGGGGCCAGATCACCAAACTGGATGTCTCCACTACGGTGCAGAACCCTAAACTGGGAGTCTCCAGTCGGGGGCAGAATCCTAAATTGGGAGTCTCCAGTAGGGGGCAGATCTCTAAACTGGGTGTCTCCAGTAAGGGGCGGAATCCTAAACTGGGGGTCTCAAGTAAGGGGCCGAATCCTAAATTGGGAGTCTCCAGTATGAGGCTGAATCCTACACTGGGAGTCGCCAGTAGGAGGCAGAATCTTAAACTGGTGTCTCCATTAGGGGGCAGAATCCTAAACTGGGAGTCTCTAGTAGGGTGCAGAATCCTAAACTGGAAGTCTCCAGTAGAGGGCAGAATCCTAAACTGGAAGTCTCCAGTAGAGGGCAGAATCCTAAACTGGGAGTCTCCAGTAGGAGGCACAATCCTAAACTGGGAGTCTCTAGTAGGGGACAGAATCCTAAACTGGAAGTCTCCAGTAGAGGGCAGAATCTTAAACTGGAAGTCTCCAGTAGAGGGCAGAATCTTAAACTGGAAGTCTCCAGTAGAGGGCAGAATCCTAATCTGGGAGTCTACAGTAGGGGACAGAACTCTAAACTGGGAGTCTACAGTAGGGGACAGAATCCTAAACTGGGAGTCTCTAGTAGGGGGCAGATCACTAAACTGAGTGTCTCAATTAAGGGGCCGAATCCTAAATTGGGAGTCTCCAGTATAAGGCAGAATCCTAAACTGGGAGTCTCCAGTAGGAGGCAGAACCCTAAACTGGGAGTCCCCAGTAGGGGCCAGAATCATAAACTGGAAGTCTCTAGAAAGGGGCGGAACCATAAACTCGAGTCCCCAGTAGGAGGCATAACCCTAAACTGGATTTCTCCACTAGGGGGCAGTATCCCAAATTGGTAGTCTCCTGTAGGGGGCAGAATCCTAAACTGTTAGTGTCCAGTAGGGGGCAGAATCCTAAACAGGGAGTCTCCAGTAGGGGGAAGAACACTGAACTGGATGTCTCCAGTAGGGGGCAGAATCCTAAAATGGGAGTCTCCAGCAGGGGGCAGAATCATAAACTGGAAGTCTCTAGAAAGGGGCGGAACCCTAAACTCGAGTCCCCAGTAGGAGGCAGAACCCTAAACTGGGTTTCTCCACTAGGGGGCAGTATCCCAAATTGGTAGTCTCCTGTAGGGGGCAGAATCCTAAACTGTTAGTGTCCAGTAGGGGGCAGAATCCTAAACTGGGAGTCTTCAGTGGGGGGAAAAATCCTAAAATGTAAGTCTGCAGTAGGGGGCAGAATCCTAAACTGTGAGTCTCCAGTAGGGGACAGAATCCTAAACTGGTGTCTCCATTAGGGGGCAGACTCCTAAACTGGGAGTCTCCAGAAGGGGGCAGAACCCTAAAATGGAACTCTCCACTAGAGGGTAGTATCCCAAATTGATAGACTCCAGTAGGGGGCAGAATCCTAAACTGGATGTCTCCAGTAGGGGGCAGAAACCTAAACTGGGAGTCTCCAGAAGGGGGCAGAACCCTAAACTGGGAGTCTCCAGTAGCGGGCAGAATCGTAAACTGGGAGCCTCCAGTAGGGGGCAGTACCCTAAACTGGGTGTCCCCAGTAGGAGGCAGAACCCTAAACTGGATCTCTCCACTAAGGGGCAGTATCCCAAATTGGTAGTCTCCAGAAGGGGGCAGAATCCTAAACTGGGTGTCTCCAGTATGAGGCAGAACCTTAAACTGGATCTCTCCACTAGCGGGCCGTACCCCAAATTGGTAGTCTCCAGTATGGGACAGAATCCTAAACTGGGAGTCTCCAGTAGGGGGAAAAATCCTAAATTTAAGTCTGCAGTAGGGGGCAGAATCCTAAATTGCGAGTCTCCAGTAGGGGACAGAATCGTAAACTGGTGTCTCCATTAGGGGGCAGACTCCTAAACTGGGAGGCTCCAGACGGAGGCAGAAACCTAAACTGGGAGTCTACAGTAGGAGGCAGAACCCTAAAATGGAACTCTCCACTAGGGGGTAGTATCCCAAATTGATAGACTCCAGTATGGTGCAGAATCCTAAACTGGTAGTCTCCAGAAGGGGGCAGAAACGTAAACTGGGAGTCTCCAGAAGGGGGCAGAACCCTAAACTGGGGAGTCTCTAGTAGCGAGCAGAATCCTAAACCGGGAGCCTCCAGTAGGGGGCAGTATCCTAAACTGGTTGTCTCCAGTAGGGGGCAGAACCCTAAACTGGGAGTCTACAGTAGGGGACAGAATATTAAACTGGGAGTCTCCAGTAGGGGGCAGAATCCTAAACTGAAGGTCTCCAGTAGGGGGCAGAATCCTAAACTGGAAGTCTCCAATAGGGGGCATTACCCTAAACTGTGAGTCTCCAAGAGGGGGCAGAATCCTAAACTGGGATTCCCCAGAAGGGGTCGGAATCCTAAACTGGGAGTCTCCAGTAGGAGGCAGAACACTAAACTGGATGCCTCCACTAGGGGGCAGAATCCTAAACTGGGAGTCTCCAGTAGGGGACAGAACCCTAAATTGGGATTCTCAAGTAGGAAGCAGAACCCTAAATTGAGAGTCTCCAGTAGGGGGCAGAATCCTCAGCTGTGTGTCTACAGTAGGGGGCAGAACCCTAAACTGGGAGTTTCCAGAAGGGGGCAGATCCCTAAACTGGGAGTCTCCAGTAGGGGACAGTATCCTAAACTGGGAGTCTCCAGTAGGGGGCAGGATCCTAAACTGGGAGTCTCCAGTAGGGGGCAGATCACTAAACTGAGTGTCTCAATTATGGGGCCGAATCCTAAATTGGGAGTCTCCAGTATAAGGCAGAATCCTAAACCGGGAGTCTCCAGTAGGGGGCAGAATCCTCAACTGGGAGTCTCCAGTAGGAGACAGAATCTTATACTGGGAGTCTGCAGTTTGGGACTCAACCCTAAACTGTGTGACTCCTGTAGGAGGCAGAATTCTAAACTGGGAGTCTCCAATACGGGAGAGAAAACTAAACTGGATGTCTGCACTACGGGGCAGAATCAAAAACTGGGAGTCTCCAGTAGGGGCCAGATCACCAAACTGGATGTCTCCACTACGGTGCAGAACCCTAAACTGGGAGTCTCCAGTCGGGGGCAGAATCCTAAATTGGGAGTCTCCAGTAGGGGGCAGATCTCTAAACTGGGTGTCTCCAGTAAGGGGCGGAATCCTAAACTGGGGGTCTCAAGTAAGGGGCCGAATCCTAAATTGGGAGTCTCCAGTATGAGGCTGAATCCTACACTGGGAGTCGCCAGTAGGAGGCAGAATCTTAAACTGGTGTCTCCATTAGGGGGCAGAATCCTAAACTGGGAGTCTCTAGTAGGGTGCAGAATCCTAAACTGGAAGTCTCCAGTAGAGGGCAGAATCCTAAACTGGAAGTCTCCAGTAGAGGGCAGAATCCTAAACTGGGAGTCTCCAGTAGGAGGCACAATCCTAAACTGGGAGTCTCTAGTAGGGGACAGAATCCTAAACTGGAAGTCTCCAGTAGAGGGCAGAATCTTAAACTGGAAGTCTCCAGTAGAGGGCAGAATCTTAAACTGGAAGTCTCCAGTAGAGGGCAGAATCCTAATCTGGGAGTCTACAGTAGGGGACAGAACTCTAAACTGGGAGTCTACAGTAGGGGACAGAATCCTAAACTGGGAGTCTCTAGTAGGGGGCAGATCACTAAACTGAGTGTCTCAATTAAGGGGCCGAATCCTAAATTGGGAGTCTCCAGTATAAGGCAGAATCCTAAACTGGGAGTCTCCAGTAGGAGGCAGAACCCTAAACTGGGAGTCCCCAGTAGGGGCCAGAATCATAAACTGGAAGTCTCTAGAAAGGGGCGGAACCATAAACTCGAGTCCCCAGTAGGAGGCATAACCCTAAACTGGATTTCTCCACTAGGGGGCAGTATCCCAAATTGGTAGTCTCCTGTAGGGGGCAGAATCCTAAACTGTTAGTGTCCAGTAGGGGGCAGAATCCTAAACAGGGAGTCTCCAGTAGGGGGAAGAACACTGAACTGGATGTCTCCAGTAGGGGGCAGAATCCTAAAATGGGAGTCTCCTGAAGGGGGCAGAACCCTAAACTGGGAGTCTCCAGTAGGGGGCAGAATCATAAGCTGGAAGTCTCTAGAAAGGGGCGGAACCTTAAACTCGAGTCCCCAGTAGGAGGAAGAACCCTAAACTGGATTTCTCCACTAGGGGGCAGTATCCCAAATTGGTAGTCTCCTGTAGGGGGCAGAATCCTAAACTGTTAGTGTCCAGTAGGGGGCAGAATCCTAAACTGGGAGTCTCCAGCAGGGGGAAAAATCCTAAAATGTAAGTCTGCAGTAGGGGGCAGAATCCTAAACTGGGAGTCTCCAGTAGGGGGCAGAATCCTAAACTGGAAGTCTCCAATAGGGGGCATTACCCTAAACTGTGAGTCTCCAAGAGGGGGCAGAATCCTAAACTGGGATTCCCCAGAAGGGGTCGGAATCCTAAACTGGGAGTCTCCAGTAGGAGGCAGACCACTAAACTGGATGCCTCCACTAGGGGGCAGAATCCTAAACTGGGAGTCTCCAGTAGGGGACAGAACCCTAAATTGGGATTCTCAAGTAGGAAGCAGAACCCTAAATTGAGAGTCTCCAGTAGGGGGCAGAATCCTCAGCTGTGTGTCTACAGTAGGGGGCAGATCCCTAAACTGGGAGTCTCCAGTAGGGGACAGTATCCTAAACTGGGAGTCTCCAGTAGGGGGCAGGATCCTAAACTGGGAGTCTCCAGTAGGGGGCAGATCACTAAACTGAGTGTCTCAATTATGGGGCCGAATCCTAAATTGGGAGTCTCCAGTATAAGGCAGAATCCTAAACTGGGAGTCTCCAGTAGGGGGCAGAATCCTCAACTGGGAGTCTCCAGTAGGGGACAGAATCCTAAACTGGGAGTCTGCAGTTTGGGGCTCAACCCTAAACTGTGTGACTCCTGTAGGAGGCAGAATTCTAAACTGGGAGTCTCCAATACGGGAGAGAAAACTAAACTGGATGTCTCCACTACGGTGCAGAACCCTGAACTGGGAGTCTCCAGTAAGAGGCGGAATCCTAAACTGGGAGTCTCAAGTAAAGGGCCGAATCCTAAATTGGGAGTCTCCAGTATGAGGCTGAATCCTAAACTGGGAGTCGCCAGTAGGAGGCAGAATCTTAAACTGGTGTCTCCATTAGGGGGCAGAGCCCTAAACTGGGAGTGTACAATAGGGGGCAGAATCCTAAACTGGAAGTCTCCAGTAGAGGGCAGAATCTTAAACTGGAAGTCTCCAGTAGAGGGCAGAATCCTAAACTAGGAGTCTCTAGTAGGGTGCAGAATCCTAATCTGGGAGTCTACAGTAGGGGGCAGAACCCTAAACTGGGAGTCTACAGTAGGGGACAGAATCCTAAACTGGGAGTCTCCAGTAGGGGGCAGGATCCTAAACTGGGAGTCTCCAGTAGGGGGCAGATCACTAAACTGAGTGTCTCAATTATGGGGCCGAATCCTAAATTGGGAGTCTCCAGTATAAGGCAGAATCCTAAACTGGGAGTCTCCAGTAGGGGGCAGAATCCTCAACTGGGAGTCTCCAGTAGGGGACAGAATCCTAAACTGGGAGTCTGCAGTTTGGGACTCAACCCTAAACTGTGTGACTCCTGTAGGAGGCAGAATTCTAAACTGGGAGTCTCCAATACGGGAGAGAAAACTAAACTGGATGTCTGCACTACGGGGCAGAATCAAAAACTGGGAGTCTCCAGTAAGGGGCGGAATCCTAAACTGGGAGTCTCAAGTAAGGGGCCGAATCCTAAATTGGGAGTCTCCAGTATGAGGCTGAATCCTACACTGGGAGTCGCCAGTAGGAGGCAGAATCTTAAACTGGTGTCTCCATTAGGGGGCAGAATCCTAAACTGGGAGTCTCTAGTAGGGTGCAGAATCTTAAACTGGAAGTCTCCAGTAGAGGGCAGAATCCTAAACTGGAAGTCTCCAGTAGAGGGCAGAATCCTAAACTGAGAGTCTCCAGTAGGGGGCACAATCCTAAACTGGGAGTCTCTAGTAGGGGACAGAATCCTAAACTGGAAGTCTCCAGTACGGGGCAGAATCCTAAACTGGGAGTCTCCAGTAGGGGGCAGATCACTAAACTGAGTGTCTCAATTAAGGGGCCGAATCCTAAATTGGGAGTCTCCAGTAGCAGGCAGAACCCTAAACTGGATCTCTCCTCTAGGGGGCAGTATCCAAATTAGTAGTCTCCAGTAGGGGGCAGAATCCTAAACTGGTTGTCTGCAGATGGGAGCAGAAACCTAAACAGGGAGTCTCCAGTAGGGGGCAGAACCCTAAACTGGGAGATTCCTTTAGTGGGCAGAATACTAAACTGGATGTCTCCACTAGAGGTCAGAACACTAAACTGGGAGTCTCCAGTGGGGGGCAGAACCCTAAACTGGGTGTCTCCAGTAGGAGGCAGAATCCTAAACTGGGAGTATCCCGTAGGGGTCAGAACCCTAAACTGGAAGTCTGCAGAAGGGGGCAGAACCCTAAACTGGTAGTCTACAGAAGGTGGCAGAATACTAAACTGCAAGTCCCCAGTAGGAGGCAGAACCCTAAACTGGAACACTCCACTAGGGGGCAGAATCCTAAACTGGGAGTCTCCAGTATGAGGCTGAATCCTACACTGGGAGTCGCCAGTAGGAGGCAGAATCTTAAACTGGTGTCTCCATTAGGGGGCAGAATCCTAAACTGGGAGTCTCTAGTAGGGTGCAGAATCTTAAACTGGAAGTCTCCAGTAGAGGGCAGAATCCTAAACTGGAAGTCTCCAGTAGAGGGCAGAATCCTAAACTGGGAGTCTCCAGTAGGGGGCACAATCCTAAACTGGGAGTCTCTAGTAGGGGACAGAATCCTAAACTGGAAGTCTCCAGTAGAGGGCAGAATCTTAAACTGGAAGTCTCCAGTAGAGGGCAGAATCTTAAACTGGAAGTCTCCAGTAGGGGGCACAATCCTAAACTGGGAGTCTACAGTAGGGGACAGAGTCCTAAACTGGGAGTCTCCAGGAGGGGGCAGAATCCTAATCTGGGAGTCTACAGTAGGGGACAGAACTCTAAACTGGGAGTCTACAGTAGGGGACAGAATCCTAAACTGGGAGTCTCTAGTAGGGGGCAGATCACTAAACTGAGTGTCTCAATTAAGGGGCCGAATCCTAAATTGGGAGTCTCCAGTATAAGGCAGAATCCTAAACTGGGAGTCTCCAGTAGGAGGCAGAACCCTAAACTGGATCTCTCCACTAGGGGGCAGAATCCAAATTAGTAGCCTCCAGTAGGGGGCAGAATCCTAAACTCGGAGTCTCCTGTAGGAGGCAGAACCCTAAACTGGATGTCTCCACTAGAGGACAGAACACTAAACTGGGACTCTCCAGTCGGGGGCAGAATCCTAAACTGGGAGTCTCCAGTCGGGGGCAGAATCCTAAACGAGGAGTCTCCAGCTGGGGACAGATATCTAAACTGGGAGTCTCAAGTAAGAGGCCGAATCATGAATTGGGAGTCTCAAGTAAGGGGCCGAATCCCAATTTGGGAGTCTCCAGTAGGAGGCAAAATCCTAATCTGGGAGTCTCCCGTAGGGGGAAGAATCCTAAGCTGAAAGTCTCCAATAGGGGGCATTACCCTAAACTGTGAGTCTCCAAGAGGGGGCAGAATCCTAAACTGGGATTCCCCAGAAGGGGTCGGAATCCTAAACTGGGAGTCTCCAGTAGGAGGCAGAACACTAAACTGGATGTATCCACTAGGGGGCAGAATCCTAAACAGGGAGTCTCCAGTAGGGGACAGAACCCTAAATTGGGATTCTCCAGTAGGAAGCAGAACCCTAAATTGAGAGTCTCCAGTAGGGGGCAGAATCCTCAGCTGTGTGTCTCCAGTAGGGGACAGAATCCTAACCTGGGAGTCTACAGTAGGGGGCAGAACCCTAAACTGGGTGTCTCCAGTAGGGGGCAGAATCCTAAACTGGGAGTATCCCGTAGTGGTCAGAACCCTAAACTGGAAGTCTGCAGAAGGGGGCATAACCCTAAACTGGTAGTCTACAAAAGGTGGCAGAATACTAAACTGCAAGTCCCCAGTAGGAGGCAGAACCCTAAACTGGAACACTCCACTAGGGGGCAGAATCCTAAACTGGTGTCTCCATTAGGGGGCAGACTCCTAAACTGGGGGTCTCAATAAGGGGGCAGAACCCTAAGCTGGGAGTCTACAGTAGGGGGCAGAATCCTAAACTGGGAGTCTCTAGTAGGGGGCAGAATCCTAAACTGGGTGTCTCCAGTAGGGGGCAGAACTCTAAACTGGGAGCCTACAGTAGGGGACAGAATCCTAAACTGGGAGTCTCCAGTAGGGGGCAGAATCCTAAACTGGGTGTCTCCAGTAGGGGGCAGAATCCTAAACTGGGAGTCTCCAGTAGGGGGCAGATCACTAAACTGAGTGTCTCAGTTAAGGGGCCGAATCCTAAATTGGGAGTCTCCAGTAGCAGGCAGAACCCTAAACTGGATCTCTCCTCTAGGGGGCAGTATCCAAATTAGTAGTCTCCAGTAGGGGGCAGAATCCTAAACTGGTTGTCTGCAGATGGGAGCAGAAACCTAAACAGGGAGTCTCCAGTAGGGGGCAGAACCCTAAACTGGGAGATTCCTTTAGTGGGCAGAATACTAAACTGGATGTCTCCACTAGAGGTCAGAACACTAAACTGGGAGTCTCCAGTGGGGGGCAGAACCCTAAACTGGGTGTCTCCAGTAGGAGGCAGAATCCTAAACTGGGAGTATCCCGTAGGGGTCAGAACCCTAAACTGGAAGTCTGCAGAAGGGGGCAGAACCCTAAACTGGTAGTCTACAGAAGGTGGCAGAATACTAAACTGCAAGTCCCCAGTAGGAGGCAGAACCCTAAACTGGAACACTCCACTAGGGGGCAGAATCCTAAACTGGGAGTCTCCAGTAGGGGACAGTATCCTAAACTGGGAGTCTCCAGTAGGGGGCAGAATCCTAAACTGGGAGTCTCCAGTAGGGGGCAGATCACTAAACTGAGTGTCTCAATTAAGGGGCCGAATCCTAAATTGGGAGACTCCAGTATAAGGCAGAATCCTAAACTGGGAGTCTCCAGTAGGAGGCAGAACCCTAAACTGGATCTCTCCTCTAGGGGGCAGTATCCAAATTAGTAGTCTCCAGTAGGGGGCAGAATCCTAAACTGGTAGTCTCCAGTAGGGGGCAGAATCCTAAACTTGTTGTCTGCAGATGGGAGCAGAAACCTAAACTGGGAGTCTCCAGTAGGGGGCACAATCCTAAACTGGGAGTCTCTAGTAGGGGACAGAATCCTAAACTGGAAGTCTCCAGTAGAGGGCAGAATCTTAAACTGGAAGTCTCCAGTAGAGGGCAGAATCTTAAACTGGAAGTCTCCAGTAGGGGGCACAATCCTAAACTGGGAGTCTACAGTAGGGGACAGAGTCCTAAACTGGGAGTCTCCAGGAGGGGGCAGAATCCTAATCTGGGAGTCTACAGTAGGGGACAGAACTCTAAACTGGGAGTCTACAGTAGGGGACAGAATCCTAAACTGGGAGTCTCTAGTAGGGGGCAGATCACTAAACTGAGTGTCTCAATTAAGGTGCCGAATCCTAAATTGGGAGTCTCCAGTATAAGGCAGAATCCTAAACTGGGAGTCTCCAGTAGGAGGCAGAACCCTAAACTGGATCTCTCCACTAGGGGGCAGAATCCAAATTAGTAGCCTCCAGTAGGGGGCAGAATCCTAAACTCGGAGTCTCCTGTAGGAGGCAGAACCCTAAACTGGATGTCTCCACTAGAGGACAGAACACTAAACTGGGACTCTCCAGTCGGGGGCAGAATCCTAAACTGGGAGTCTCCAGTCGGGGGCAGAATCCTAAACGAGGAGTCTCCAGCTGGGGACAGATATCTAAACTGGGAGTCTCAAGTAAGAGGCCGAATCATGAATTGGGAGTCTCAAGTAAGGGGCCGAATCCCAATTTGGGAGTCTCCAGTAGGAGGCAAAATCCTAATCTGGGAGTCTCCCGTAGGGGGAAGAATCCTAAGCTGAAAGTCTCCAATAGGGGGCATTACCCTAAACTGTGAGTCTCCAAGAGGGGGCAGAATCCTAAACTGGGATTCCCCAGAAGGGGTCGGAATCCTAAACTGGGAGTCTCCAGTAGGAGGCAGAACACTAAACTGGATGTATCCACTAGGGGGCAGAATCCTAAACAGGGAGTCTCCAGTAGGGGACAGAACCCTAAATTGGGATTCTCCAGTAGGAAGCAGAACCCTAAATTGAGAGTCTCCAGTAGGGGGCAGAATCCTCAGCTGTGTGTCTCCAGTAGGGGACAGAATCCTAACCTGGGAGTCTACAGTAGGGGGCAGAACCCTAAACTGGGTGTCTCCAGTAGGGGGCAGAATCCTAAACTGGGAGTATCCCGTAGTGGTCAGAACCCTAAACTGGAAGTCTGCAGAAGGGGGCATAACCCTAAACTGGTAGTCTACAAAAGGTGGCAGAATACTAAACTGCAAGTCCCCAGTAGGAGGCAGAACCCTAAACTGGAACACTCCACTAGGGGGCAGAATCCTAAACTGGTGTCTCCATTAGGGGGCAGAATCCTAAACTGGGAGTCTCTAGTAGGGGGCAGAATCCTAAACTGGGTGTCTCCAGTAGGGGGCAGAACTCTAAACTGGGAGCCTACAGTAGGGGACAGAATCCTAAACTGGGAGTCTCCAGTAGGGGGCAGAATCCTAAACTGGGTGTCTCCAGTAGGGGGCAGAATCCTAAACTGGGAGTCTCCAGTAGGGGGCAGATCACTAAACTGAGTGTCTCAATTAAGGGGCCGAATCCTAAATTGGGAGTCTCCAGTAGCAGGCAGAACCCTAAACTGGATCTCTCCTCTAGGGGGCAGTATCCAAATTAGTAGTCTCCAGTAGGGGGCAGAATCCTAAACTGGTTGTCTGCAGATGGGAGCAGAAACCTAAACAGGGAGTCTCCAGTAGGGGGCAGAACCCTAAACTGGGAGATTCCTTTAGTGGGCAGAATACTAAACTGGATGTCTCCACTAGAGGTCAGAACACTAAACTGGGAGTCTCCAGTGGGGGGCAGAACCCTAAACTGGGTGTCTCCAGTAGGAGGCAGAATCCTAAACTGGGAGTATCCCGTAGGGGTCAGAACCCTAAACTGGAAGTCTGCAGAAGGGGGCAGAACCCTAAACTGGTAGTCTACAGAAGGTGGCAGAATACTAAACTGCAAGTCCCCAGTAGGAGGCAGAACCCTAAACTGGAACACTCCACTAGGGGGCAGAATCCTAAACTGGTGTCTCCATTAGGGGGCAGACTCCTAAACTGGGGGACTCAATAAGGGGGCAGAACCCTAAACTGGGAGTCTACAGTAGGGGACAGAATCCTAAACTGGGAGTCTCCAGTAGGGGGCAGAATCCTAAACTGGGAGTCTCCAGTAGGGGACAGTATCCTAAACTGGGAGTCTCCAGTAGGGGGCAGAATCCTAAACTGGGAGTCTCCAGTAGGGGGCAGATCACTAAACTGAGTGTCTCAATTAAGGGGCCGAATCCTAAATTGGGAGACTCCAGTATAAGGCAGAATCCTAAACTGGGAGTCTCCAGTAGGAGGCAGAACCCTAAACTGGATCTCTCCTCTAGGGGGCAGTATCCAAATTAGTAGTCTCCAGTAGGGGGCAGAATCCTAAACTGGTAGTCTCCAGTAGGGGGCAGAATCCTAAACTTGTTGTCTGCAGATGGGAGCAGAAACCTAAACAGGGAGTCTCCAGTCGGGGGCAGAATCCTAAACAGGATATCTCCACTAGAGGACAGAACACTAAACTAGGAGTCTCCAGTCGGGGGCAGAATACTAAACTCGGAGTCTCCAGTCGGGGGCAGAATCCTAAACGGGGAGCCTCCAGCTGGGGACAGATTCCTAAACTGGGAGTCTCAAGTAAGGGGCCGAATCATAAATTGGGAGTCTCAAGTAAGGGGCCGAATCCTAATTTGGGAGTCTCCAGTAGGAGGCAGAATCCTAAACTGGGAGTCTCCCGTAGGAGAGAGAACACTAAACTGGGAGCCTAGAATAGGGGGAAGAATCCTAAACTGAAAGTCTCCAATAGGGGGCAGAATCTTAAACTGACAATCCCCAGAAGGGGTCAGAATCCTAAACTGGGAGTCTCCAGTAGGGGACAGAATCCTAAATTGGGATTCTCCAGTAGGAAGCAGAACCCTAAATTGAGAGTCTCCAGTAGGGGGCAGAATCCTCAGCTGTGTGTCTACAGTAGGGGGCAGAACCCTAAACTGGGAGTTCCCAGAAGGGGGCAGAACCCTAAACTGGGAGTCTCCAGTAGGGGGCAGAATCATAAACTGGAAGTCTCCAGAATGGGGCGGAACCCTAAACTCCAGACCCCAGTAGGAGGCAGAACCCTAAACTGGATCTCTCCACTAGGGGGCAGTATCCCAAATTGGTAGTCTCCAGTAGGGGGCAGAATCCTAAACTGGTAGTCTCCAGTAGAGGGCGGAATCATAAGCTAGGGGTCTCCAGTAGGGTGCAGAATCCTATACTGGGAGTCTCCAGTAGGAGGCAGAACCTTGAACTGGATCTCTTCACTAGGGGACAGAATCCTAAACTGGGAGTCTACAGTAGGGGACAGTATCCTAAACTGGGAGTCTCCAGTAGGGGGCAGAATCCTAAACTGGGAGTCTCCAGTAGGGGACAGTATCCTAAACTGGGAGTCTCCAGTAGGTGGCAGAATCCTAAACTGGGAGTCTCCAGTAGGGGGCAGATCACTAAACTGGATCTCTCTTCCAGGGGGCAGTATCCAAATTAGTAGTCTCCAGTAGGGGGCAGAATCCAAAACTGGTAGTTTCCAGTAGGGGGCAGAATCCTAAACTGGTTGTCTGCAGATGGGAGCAGAAACCTAAACAGGGAGTCTCCAGTAGGGGGCAGAACCCTAAACTGGGAGTTTCCTTTAGTGGGCAGAATACTAAACTGGATGTCTCCACTAGAGGTCAGAACACTAAACTGGGAGTCTCCAGTAGGGGGCAGAATCCTCAGCTGTGTGTCTCCAGTAGGGGACAGAATCCTAACCTGGGAGTCTACAGTAGGGGGCAGAACCCTAAACTGGGTGTCTCCAGTAGGAGGCAGAATCCTAAACTGGGAGTATCCCGTAAGGGTCAGAACCCTAAACTGGTAGTCTACAGAAGGTGGCAGAATACTAAACTGCAAGTCCCCAGTAGGAGGCAGAACCCTAAAATGGAACACTCCACTAGGGGGCAGAATCCTAAACTGGTGTCTCCATTAGGGGGCAGACTCCTAAACGGGTTGTCTCTAGTAGGGTGCAGAATCCTAATCTGGGGATCTACAGTAGGGGGCAGAACCCTAAACTGAGAGTCTCCACTAGAGGTCAGAACACTAAACTGGGAGTCTCCAGTCGGGGGCAGAATCCTAAACTGGGAGTCTCCAGTCGGGGGCAGAATCCTAAACAGGATATCTCCACTAGAGGACAGAACACTAAACTAGGAGTCTCCAGTCGGGGGCAGAATACTAAACTCGGAGTCTCCAGTCGGGGGCAGAATCCTAAACGGGGAGCCTCCAGCTGGGGACAGATTCCTAAACTGGGAGTCTCAAGTAATGGGCCGAATCATAAATTGGGAGTCTCAAGTAAGGGGCCGAATCCTAATTTGGGAGTCTCCAGTAGGAGGCAGAATCCTAAACTGGGAGCCTAGAATAGGGGGAAGAATCCTAAACTGAAAGTCTCCAATAGGGGGCAGAATCTTAAACTGACAATCCCCAGAAGGGGTCAGAATCCTAAACTGGGAGTCTCCAGTAGGGGACAGAATCCTAAATTGGGATTCTCCAGTAGGAAGCAGAACCCTAAATTGAGAGTCTCCAGTAGTGGGCAGAATCCTCAGCTGTGTGTCTACAGTAGGGGGCAGAACCCTAAACTGGGAGTTTCCAGAAGGGGGCAGAACCCTAAACTGGGAGTCTCCAGTAGGGGGCAGAATCATAAACTGGAAGTCTCCAGAATGGGGCGGAACCCTAAACTCCAGTCCCCAGTAGGAGGCAGAACCCTAAACTGGATCTCTCCACTGGGGGGCAGTATCCCAAATTGGTAGTCTCCAGGAGGGGGCAGAATCCTAAACTGGTAGTCTCCAGTAGGGGGCAGAATCCTAAACTAGGAGTCTCCAGTAGGGTGCAGAATCCTATACTGGGAGTCTCCAGTAGGAGGCAGAACCTTGAACTGGATCTCTTCACTAGGGGGCAGTATCCCAAATTGGTAGTCTCCAGTAGGGGGCAGAATCAAAACTGATAGTCCCCAATAGGAGGCAGAACCCTAAACTGGATCTCTCCACTAGGGGGCAGTATCCCAAGTTGGTAGTCTCCAGTAGGGGGCAGAATCCTAAACTGGGAGTCTCCAGTAGGGGGCAGAATCCTCAACTGGGAGTCTCCAGTAGGGGACAGAATCCTCAACTGGGAGTCTCCAGTAGGGGACAGAATCCTAAACTGGGAGTCTCCAGTAGGGGGCAGAATCCTCAACTGGGAGTCTCCAGTAGGGGACCGAATCCTAACCTGGAGTCTGCAGTAGGGGGCAGAATCCTCAACTGGGAGTCTCCAGTAGGGGACAGAATCCTAACCTGGGAGTCTACAGTAGGGGGCAGAACCCTAAACTGGGTGTCTCCAGTAGGAGGCAGAATCCTAAACTGGGAGTATCCCGTAAGGGTCAGAACCCTAAACTGGTAGTCTACAGAAGGTGGCAGAATACTAAACTGCAAGTCCCCAGTAGGAGGCAGAACCCTAAAATGGAACACTCCACTAGGGGGCAGAATCCTAAACTGGTGTCTCCATTAGGGGGCAGACTCCTAAACTGGTTGTCTCTAGTAGGGTGCAGAATCCTAATCTGGGGATCTACAGTAGGGGGCAGAACCCTAAACTGAGAGTCTCCACTAGAGGTCAGAACACTAAACTGGGAGTCTCCAGTCGGGGGCAGAATCCTAAACTGGGAGTCTCCAGTCGGGGGCAGAATCCTAAACAGGATATCTCCACTAGAGGACAGAACACTAAACTAGGAGTCTCCAGTCGGGGGCAGAATACTAAACTCGGAGTCTCCAGTCGGGGGCAGAATCCTAAACGGGGAGCCTCCAGCTGGGGACAGATTCCTAAACTGGGAGTCTCAAGTAATGGGCCGAATCATAAATTGGGAGTCTCAAGTAAGGGGCCGAATCCTAATTTGGGAGTCTCCAGTAGGAGGCAGAATCCTAAACTGGGAGCCTAGAATAGGGGGAAGAATCCTAAACTGAAAGTCTCCAATAGGGGGCAGAATCTTAAACTGACAATCCCCAGAAGGGGTCAGAATCCTAAACTGGGAGTCTCCAGTAGGGGACAGAATCCTAAATTGGGATTCTCCAGTAGGAAGCAGAACCCTAAATTGAGAGTCTCCAGTAGTGGGCAGAATCCTCAGCTGTGTGTCTACAGTAGGGGGCAGAACCCTAAACTGGGAGTTTCCAGAAGGGGGCAGAACCCTAAACTGGGAGTCTCCAGTAGGGGGCAGAATCATAAACTGGAAGTCTCCAGAATGGGGCGGAACCCTAAACTCCAGTCCCCAGTAGGAGGCAGAACCCTAAACTGGATCTCTCCACTGGGGGGCAGTATCCCAAATTGGTAGTCTCCAGGAGGGGGCAGAATCCTAAACTGGTAGTCTCCAGTAGGGGGCAGAATCCTAAACTAGGAGTCTCCAGTAGGGTGCAGAATCCTATACTGGGAGTCTCCAGTAGGAGGCAGAACCTTGAACTGGATCTCTTCACTAGGGGGCAGTATCCCAAATTGGTAGTCTCCAGTAGGGGGCAGAATCAAAACTGATAGTCCCCAATAGGAGGCAGAACCCTAAACTGGATCTCTCCACTAGGGGGCAGTATCCCAAGTTGGTAGTCTCCAGTAGGGGGTAGAATCCTAAACTGGGAGTCTCCAGTAGGGGGCAGAATCCTCAACTGGGAGTCTCCAGTAGGGGACAGAATCCTCAACTGGGAGTCTCCAGTAGGGGACAGAATCCTAAACTGGGAGTCTCCAGTAGGGGGCAGAATCCTCAACTGGGAGTCTCCAGTAGGGGACCGAATCCTAACCTGGAGTCTGCAGTTTGGGGCTCAACCCTAAACTGTGTGACTCCTGTAGGAGGCAGCATTCTAAACTGTGAGTCTCCAATACGGGAGAGAAAACTAAACTGGATGTCTCCACTACGGTGCAGAACCCTAAACTGGGAGTCTCCAGTCGGGGGCAGAATCCTAAATTGGGAGTCTCCAGTAGGGGGCAGATCTCTAAACTGGGTGTCTCCAGTAAGGGGCGGAATCCTAAACTGGGAGTCTCCAGTATGAGGCTGAATCCTAAACTGGGAGTCGCCAGTAGGGGGCAGAATCCTAAACTGGGAGTCTACAGTAGGGGAGAGAATCCTAAACTGGGAGTCTCCAGCAGGGGACAGAATCCTAAACTGGGAGTCTCCAGTAGGAGGCAGAATACTAAACTGGTAGTCTCCAGTAGGGGGAAGAATCCTAAACTGGTTGTCTGCAGATGGGGGCAGAAACCTAAACAGGGAGTCTCCATTAGGGGGCAGAACCCTAAACTGGCAGTCTACAGTAGGGGGCAGTATCGAAATCTGGGACTCTCCATTAGGGGGCTGATCCCTAAACTGGGAGTCTCGAGTAGGGGGCAGAAACCTAAATTGGGAGTCTCCAGTAGGAGGCAGAATCCTAAACTGGATGTATCCACTAGGGGGCAGAACCATAAACTGGATATCTCCACTAGGGGGCAGAACCCTAAACTGGTGTCTCCATTAGGGGGCAGAACCCTAAACTGGGAGTCTCGAGTAGGGGGCAGAAACCTAAATTGGGAGTCTCCAGTAGGAGGCAGAATCCTAAACTGGATGTATCCACAAGGGGGCAGAACCATAAACTGGATGTCTCCACAAGGGGGCAGAATCCTAAACTGGGAGTCTAGAGTAGGGGGCAGAACCCTAAACTGGGAGTCTACAGTAGGGGACAGAATCCTAAACTGGGAGTCTCCATTAGGGGGCAGTATCCTAAACTGGGAGTCTCCAGTATGAGGCAGAATCCTAAACTGGGAGCCTCCAGTAGGACGCAGAACCCTAATGTGGGAGTTTCTAGTAGGGGGCAGAATCGTAAACCGGCTGTATTTAGTAGGGGGCACAACTTGGAGTCTCTCGTAGGGCACGGAACTCCAAAATGGGTGTCTACAGAAGGGGGCTGAACCCTAAACTGGGTATCTCCAGAAGGGGGCAGAATCCTAAACTGAGAGTCGCCAGTAGGGGGCAGAATCCTAAACTGGGAGAATCCAGTAGAGGGCCGAATCCTAAGCTGGGAGTCTCCAGTAGGTGGCAGAATCCTAAACTGGGAGTCTCCAGTAGAGGGCGGAATCATAAGCTAGGGGTCTCCAGTAGGGTGCAGAATCCTATACTGGGAGTCTCCAGTAGGAGGCAGAACCTTGAACTGGATCTCTTCACTAGGGGACAGAATCCTAAACTGGGAGTCTACAGTAGGGGACAGTATCCTAAACTGGGAGTCTCCAGTAGGGGGCAGAATCCTAAACTGGGAGTCTCCAGTAGGGGACAGTATCCTAAACTGGGAGTCTCCAGTAGGTGGCAGAATCCTAAACTGGGAGTCTCCAGTAGGGGGCAGATCACTAAACTGGATCTCTCTTCCAGGGGGCAGTATCCAAATTAGTAGTCTCCAGTAGGGGGCAGAATCCAAAACTGGTAGTTTCCAGTAGAGGGCCGAATCCTAAGCTGGGAGTCTCCAGTAGGTGGCAGAATCCTAAACTGGGAGTCTCCAGTAGAGGGCGGAATCATAAGCTAGGGGTCTCCAGTAGGGTGCAGAATCCTATACTGGGAGTCTCCAGTAGGAGGCAGAACCTTGAACTGGATCTCTTCACTAGGGGACAGAATCCTAAACTGGGAGTCTACAGTAGGGGACAGTATCCTAAACTGGGAGTCTCCAGTAGGGGGCAGAATCCTAAACTGGGAGTCTCCAGTAGGGGACAGTATCCTAAACTGGGAGTCTCCAGTAGGTGGCAGAATCCTAAATTGGGAGTCTCCAGTAGGGGGCAGATCACTAAACTGGATCTCTCTTCCAGGGGGCAGTATCCAAATTAGTAGTCTCCAGTAGGGGGCAGAATCCAAAACTGGTAGTTTCCAGTAGGGGGCAGAATCCTAAACTGGTTGTCTGCAGATGGGAGCAGAAACCTAAACAGGGAGTCTCCAGTAGGGGGCAGAACCCTAAACTGGGAGTTTCCTTTAGTGGGCAGAATACTAAACTGGATGTCTCCACTAGAGGTCAGAACACTAAACTGGGAGTCTCCAGTAGGGGGCAGAATCCTCAGCTGTGTGTCTCCAGTAGGGGACAGAATCCTAACCTGGGAGTCTACAGTAGGGGGCAGAACCCTAAACTGGGTGTCTCCAGTAGGAGGCAGAATCCTAAACTGGGAGTATCCCGTAAGGGTCAGAACCCTAAACTGGTAGTCTACAGAAGGTGGCAGAATACTAAACTGCAAGTCCCCAGTAGGAGGCAGAACCCTAAAATGGAACACTCCACTAGGGGGCAGAATCCTAAACTGGTGTCTCCATTAGGGGGCAGACTCCTAAACTGGTTGTCTCTAGTAGGGTGCAGAATCCTAATCTGGGGGTCTACAGTAGGGGGCAGAACCCTAAACTGAGAGTCTCCACTAGAGGTCAGAACACTAAACTGGGAGTCTCCAGTCGGGGGCAGAATCCTAAACAGGATATCTCCACTAGAGGACAGAACACTAAACTAGGAGTCTCCAGTCGGGGGCAGAATACTAAACTCGGAGTCTCCAGTCGGGGGCAGAATCCTAAACGGGGAGCCTCCAGCTGGGGACAGATTCCTAAACTGGGAGTCTCAAGTAATGGGCCGAATCATAAATTGGGAGTCTCAAGTAAGGGGCCGAATCCTAATTTGGGAGTCTCCAGTAGGAGGCAGAATCCTAAACTGGGAGCCTAGAATAGGGGGAAGAATCCTAAACTGAAAGTCTCCAATAGGGGGCAGAATCTTAAACTGACAATCCCCAGAAGGGGTCAGAATCCTAAACTGGGAGTCTCCAGTAGGGGACAGAATCCTAAATTGGGATTCTCCAGTAGGAAGCAGAACCCTAAATTGAGAGTCTCCAGTAGTGGGCAGAATCCTCAGCTGTGTGTCTACAGTAGGGGGCAGGACCCTAAACTGGGAGTTTCCAGAAGGGGGCAGAACCCTAAACTGGGAGTCTCCAGTAGGGGGCAGAATCATAAACTGGAAGTCTCCAGAATGGGGCGGAACCCTAAACTCCAGTCCCCAGTAGGAGGCAGAACCCTAAACTGGATCTCTCCACTGGGGGGCAGTATCCCAAATTGGTAGTCTCCAGGAGGGGGCAGAATCCTAAACTGGTAGTCTCCAGTAGGGGGCAGAATCCTAAACTAGGAGTCTCCAGTAGGGTGCAGAATCCTATACTGGGAGTCTCCAGTAGGAGGCAGAACCTTGAACTGGATCTCTTCACTAGGGGGCAGTATCCCAAATTGGTAGTCTCCAGTAGGGGGCAGAATCAAAACTGATAGTCCCCAATAGGAGGCAGAACCCTAAACTGGATCTCTCCACTAGGGGGCAGTATCCCAAGTTGGTAGTCTCCAGTAGGGGGCAGAATCCTAAACTGGGAGTCTCCAGTAGGGGGCAGAATCCTCAACTGGGAGTCTCCAGTAGGGGACAGAATCCTCAACTGGGAGTCTCCAGTAGGGGACAGAATCCTAAACTGGGAGTCTCCAGTAGGGGGCAGAATCCTCAACTGGGAGTCTCCAGTAGGGGACCGAATCCTAACCTGGAGTCTGCAGTTTGGGGCTCAACCCTAAACTGTGTGACTCCTGTAGGAGGCAGCATTCTAAACTGTGAGTCTCCAATACGGGAGAGAAAACTAAACTGGATGTCTCCACTACGGTGCAGAACCCTAAACTGGGAGTCTCCAGTCGGGGGCAGAATCCTAAATTGGGAGTCTCCAGTAGGGGGCAGATCTCTAAACTGGGTGTCTCCAGTAAGGGGCGGAATCCTAAACTGGGAGTCTCAAGTAAGGGGCCGAATCCTAAATTGGGAGTCTCCAGTATGAGGCTGAATCCTAAACTGGGAGTCGCCAGTAGGGGGCAGAATCCTAAACTGGGAGTCTACAGTAGGGGAGAGAATCCTAAACTGGGAGTCTCCAGCAGGGGACAGAATCCTAAACTGGGAGTCTCCAGTAGGAGGCAGAATACTAAACTGGTAGTCTCCAGTAGGGGGAAGAATCCTAAACTGGTTGTCTGCAGATGGGGGCAGAAACCTAAACAGGGAGTCTCCATTAGGGGGCAGAACCCTAAACTGGCAGTCTACAGTAGGGGGCAGTATCGAAATCTGGGACTCTCCATTAGGGGGCTGATCCCTAAACTGGGAGTCTCGAGTAGGGGGCAGAAACCTAAATTGGGAGTCTCCAGTAGGAGGCAGAATCCTAAACTGGATGTATCCACTAGGGGGCAGAACCATAAACTGGATATCTCCACTAGGGGGCAGAACCCTAAACTGGTGTCTCCATTAGGGGGCAGAACCCTAAACTGGGAGTCTCGAGTAGGGGGCAGAAACCTAAATTGGGAGTCTCCAGTAGGAGGCAGAATCCTAAACTGGATGTATCCACAAGGGGGCAGAACCATAAACTGGATGTCTCCACAAGGGGGCAGAATCCTAAACTGGGAGCCTCCAGTAGGGGGCAGAATCCTAAACTGGGAGTCTCCAGTATGAGGCAGAATCCTAAACTGGGAGCCTCCAGTAGGACGCAGAACCCTAATGTGGGAGTTTCTAGTAGGGGGCAGAATCGTAAACCGGCTGTATTTAGTAGGGGGCACAACTTGGAGTCTCTCGTAGGGCACGGAACTCCAAAATGGGTGTCTACAGAAGGGGGCTGAACCCTAAACTGGGTATCTCCAGAAGGGGGCAGAATCCTAAACTGAGAGTCGCCAGTAGGGGGCAGAATCCTAAACTGGGAGAATCCAGTAGAGGGCCGAATCCTAAGCTGGGAGTCTCCAGTAGGTGGCAGAATCCTAAACTGGGAGTCTCCAGTAGGGGACAGAATCCTAAAATGGGAGTCTCCAGTAGGGGGCAGAATCCAAAACTGGGAGACTCCAGTAGGGGGCAGAATCCTAAACTGGGAGACTCCAGTTGGGGGCAGAATCCTAAACTGGGTGTCTCCATTAGGGGGAAGAATCCTAAACTGGAAGTCTCCAGAAGGGGGCAGAACCCTAAACTGGGAGTCTACAGTAGTGGACAGAATCATAAACTGGGAGTCTCCATTAGGGGGCAGAATCCTAAAATAGGAGTCTACAGTAGGGGACAGAATTCTAAACTGTTAGCCGCCAGAAGGGGGCTCAACCCTAAACTGTGTGACTCCTGTAGGAGGCAGAATTCTAAACTGGGAGTCTCCAATACGGGAGAGAATCCTAAACTGGATGTCTCCACTAGGGGGCAGAATCCAAAACTTGGAGTCTCCAGTAGGGGGCAGAACCCTAAACTGGGAGTCTCCAGAAGGGGGCAGAACCCTAAACTGGGAGTCTCCAGTAGGGGGCAGAATCCTAAACTGTGTGTCGCCAGTTTGGCAGAACCCTAAACTGGGAGTCTCCAGAAGGGGGCAGAATCCTCAACTGGGAGTCTCCAGTAGGGGACCGAATCCTAACCTGGAGTCTGCAGTTTGGGGCTCAACCCTAAACTGTGTGACTCCTGTAGGAGGCAGCATTCTAAACTGTGAGTCTCCAATACGGGAGAGAAAACTAAACTGGATGTCTCCACTACGGTGCAGAACCCTAAACTGGGAGTCTCCAGTCGGGGGCAGAATCCTAAATTGGGAGTCTCCAGTAGGGGGCAGATCTCTAAACTGGGTGTCTCCAGTAAGGGGCGGAATCCTAAACTGGGAGTCGCCAGTAGGGGGCAGAATCCTAAACTGGGAGTCTACAGTAGGGGAGAGAATCCTAAACTGGGAGTCTCCAGCAGGGGACAGAATCCTAAACTGGGAGTCTCCAGTAGGAGGCAGAATACTAAACTGGTAGTCTCCAGTAGGGGGAAGAATCCTAAACTGGTTGTCTGCAGATGGGGGCAGAAACCTAAACAGGGAGTCTCCATTAGGGGGCAGAACCCTAAACTGGCAGTCTACAGTAGGGGGCAGTATCGAAATCTGGGACTCTCCATTAGGGGGCTGATCCCTAAACTGGGAGTCTCGAGTAGGGGGCAGAAACCTAAATTGGGAGTCTCCAGTAGGAGGCAGAATCCTAAACTGGATGTATCCACTAGGGGGCAGAACCATAAACTGGATATCTCCACTAGGGGGCAGAACCCTAAACTGGTGTCTCCATTAGGGGGCAGAACCCTAAACTGGGAGTCTCGAGTAGGGGGCAGAAACCTAAATTGGGAGTCTCCAGTAGGAGGCAGAATCCTAAACTGGATGTATCCACAAGGGGGCAGAACCATAAACTGGATGTCTCCACAAGGGGGCAGAATCCTAAACTGGGAGCCTCCAGTAGGGGGCAGAATCCTAAACTGGGAGTCTCCAGTATGAGGCAGAATCCTAAACTGGGAGCCTCCAGTAGGACGCAGAACCCTAATGTGGGAGTTTCTAGTAGGGGGCAGAATCGTAAACCGGCTGTATTTAGTAGTGGGCACAACTTGGAGTCTCTCGTAGGGCACGGAACTCCAAAATGGGTGTCTACAGAAGGGGGCTGAACCCTAAACTGGGTATCTCCAGAAGGGGGCAGAATCCTAAACTGAGAGTCGCCAGTAGGGGGCAGAATCCTAAACTGGGAGAATCCAGTAGAGGGCCGAATCCTAAGCTGGGAGTCTCCAGTAGGTGGCAGAATCCTAAACTGGGAGTCTCCAGTAGGGGACAGAATCCTAAAATGGGAGTCTCCAGTAGGGGGCAGAATCCAAAACTGGGAGACTCCAGTAGGGGGCAGAATCCTAAACTGGGAGACTCCAGTTGGGGGCAGAATCCTAAACTGGGTGTCTCCATTAGGGGGAAGAATCCTAAACTGGAAGTCTCCAGAAGGGGGCAGAACCCTAAACTGGGAGTCTACAGTAGTGGACAGAATCATAAACTGGGAGTCTCCATTAGGGGGCAGAATCCTAAAATAGGAGTCTACAGTAGGGGACAGAATCCTAAACTGGGAGTCTCCAGTAGGGGGAAGAATCCTAAACTGGGAGTCTCCAGTAGGGGGAAGAATCCTAAACTGGAAGTCTCCAGAAGGGGGCAGAACCCTAAACTGGGAGTCTACAGTAGTGGACAGAATCATAAACTGGGAGTCTCCATTAGGGGGCAGAATCCTAAAATAGGAGTCTACAGTAGGGGACAGAATTCTAAACTGTTAGCCGCCAGAAGGGGGCTCAACCCTAAACTGTGTGACTCCTGTAGGAGGCAGAATTCTAAACTGGGAGTCTCCAATACGGGAGAGAATCCTAAACTGGATGTCTCCACTAGGGGGCAGAATCCAAAACTTGGAGTCTCCAGTAGGGGGCAGAACCCTAAACTGGGAGTCTCCAGAAGGGGGCAGAACCCTAAACTGGGAGTCTCCAGTAGGGGGCAGAATCCTAAACTGTGTGTCGCCAGTTTGGCAGAATCCTAAACTGGTTGTCTCAAGTAGTGGGCAGAATCCTAAACTGGGAGTCGCCAGTAGCGGGCAGAATCCTAAACTGGTTGTCACCAGTAGGGGGGCAGAATCCTAAACTGGTTGTCTCCAGTAGGGGGCAGAATCCTAAACTGGGAGTCGCCAGTAGGGGGCAGAATCCTAAACTGGGAGTCGCCAGTAGGGGGCAGAATCCTAAACTGAGAGTCGCCAGTAGTGGGCAGATTCCTAAACTGGGAGTCGCCAGTAGAGGGCAGAATCCTAAACTGGGAGTCTCCAGTAGGGGGCAGAATCCTAAACTGGGTGTCTCCAGTAGGGGGCAGAAGACTAAACTGGGTGTCTCCAGTAGGGGGCAGAAGCTTAATCTGGGAGTCTCCAGTAGTAGGCAGAATCCTAAACTGGGTGTTCGCCAGTAGGGGGCAGAATCCTAAACTGGGAGTCGCCAGTAGAGGGCAGAATCCTAAACTGGGAGTCTCCAGTAGGGGGCAGAATCCTAAACTGGTTGTCTCCAGTAGGGGGGCAGAATCCTAAACTGGTTGTCTCCAGTAGGGGGCAGAATCCTAAACTGGGAGTCGCCAGTAGGGGGCAGTATCCTAAACTGGGAGTCGCCAGTAGGGGGCAGAATCCTAAACTGGGAGTCGCCAGTAGGGGGCAGAATCCTAAACTGGGTGTCTCCAGTAGGGGGCAGAAGACTAAACTGGGTGTCTCCAGTAGGGGGCAGAAGCTTAATCTGGGAGTCTCCAGTAGTAGGCAGAATCCTAAACTGGGTGTCGCCAGTAGGGGGCAGAATCCTAAACTGGGAGTTTCCAGTAGGGGGCAGATTCCTAAACTGGGAGTCTCCCGAAGGGGGCAGAACCCTAAACTGGGAGTCTCCTGTAGTGGGCAGAACCCTAAACTGGGAGTCTCCAGTATGGGGTAGAATGCAATATTGTTTTCTGCAGTAGAGGGCAGAACCCTAAACTGGGAGTCTCCGGTAGGGGGCAGAATACTAAACTGGAATTCTCCAGTAGGGGATAGAATGCAAAAGTGTTTGTCTGCAGTAGAGGGCAGAATCCTAAACTGGGTGTCTCCAGTAGGAGGCAGAATTCTAAACTGTGTGTCCAGTAGGGGGCAGAATCTTAAACTGGGAGTCTCCAGTAGGGGGCAGTATCCTAAACTGGGTGTCTCCAGTAGGGGGCAGTATCCTATACTGGGGGTCTCCTGCTTGGGTGGAAACAATATTGGGAGTCTCCAGTAGGAGGCAGATTCCTATCTGGGTGTCTCCAGTAGAAGGCAGAATCCTAAACTGGGAGTCTCCAGTAGGAGGCAGTATCCTAAACTGTGTGTCTCCAGTAGGGGGAAGAATCCTAAACTGGGAGTCTCCAGTAGGGGGAAGAATCCTAAACTGGAAGTCTCCAGAAGGGGGCAGAACCCTAAACTGGGAGTCTACAGTAGTGGACAGAATCATAAACTGGGAGTCTCCATTAGGGGGCAGAATCCTAAAATAGGAGTCTACAGTAGGGGACAGAATTCTAAACTGTTAGCCGCCAGAAGGGGGCTCAACCCTAAACTGTGTGACTCCTGTAGGAGGCAGAATTCTAAACTGGGAGTCTCCAATACGGGAGAGAATCCTAAACTGGATGTCTCCACTAGGGGGCAGAATCCAAAACTTGGAGTCTCCAGTAGGGGGCAGAACCCTAAACTGGGAGTCTCCAGAAGGGGGCAGAACCCTAAACTGGGAGTCTCCAGTAGGGGGCAGAATCCAAAACTTGGAGTCTCCAGTAGGGGGCAGAACCCTAAACTGGGAGTCTCCAGAAGGGGGCAGAACCCTAAACTGGGAGTCTCCAGTAGGGGGCAGAATCCTAAACTGTGTGTCGCCAGTTTGGCAGAATCCTAAACTGGTTGTCTCAAGTAGTGGGCAGAATCCTAAACTGGGAGTCGCCAGTAGCGGGCAGAATCCTAAACTGGTTGTCACCAGTAGGGGGGCAGAATCCTAAACTGGTTGTCTCCAGTAGGGGGCAGAATCCTAAACTAGGAGTCGCCAGTAGGGGGCAGAATCCTAAACTGGGAGTCGCCAGTAGGGGGCAGAATCCTAAACTGAGAGTCGCCAGTAGGGGGCAGATTCCTAAACTGGGAGTCGCCAGTAGAGGGCAGAATCCTAAACTGGGAGTCTCCAGTAGGGGGCAGAATCCTAAACTGGGTGTCTCCAGTAGGGGGCAGAAGACTAAACTGGGTGTCTCCAGTAGGGGGCAGAAGCTTAATCTGGGAGTCTCCAGTAGTAGGCAGAATCCTAAACTGGGTGTTCGCCAGTAGGGGGCAGAATCCTAAACTGGGAGTCGCCAGTAGAGGGCAGAATCCTAAACTGGGAGTCTCCAGTAGGGGGCAGAATCCTAAACTGGTTGTCTCCAGTAGGGGGGCAGAATCCTAAACTGGTTGTCTCCAGTAGGGGGCAGAATCCTAAACTGGGAGTCGCCAGTAGGGGGCAGTATCCTAAACTGGGAGTCGCCAGTAGGGGGCAGAATCCTAAACTGGGAGTCGCCAGTAGAGGGCAGAATCCTAAACTGGGAGTCTCCAGTAGGGGGCAGAATCCTAAACTGGTTGTCTCCAGTAGGGGGCAGAAGACTAAACTGGGTGTCTCCAGTAGGGGGCAGAAGCTTAATCTGGGAGTCTCCAGTAGTAGGCAGAATCCTAAACTGGGTGTCGCCAGTAGGGGGCAGAATCCTAAACTGGGAGTTTCCAGTAGGGGGCAGATTCCTAAACTGGGAGTCTCCCGAAGGGGGCAGAACCCTAAACTGGGAGTCTCCGGTAGGGGGCAGAATACTAAACTGGAATTCTCCAGTAGGGGATAGAATGCAAAAGTGTTTGTCTGCAGTAGAGGGCAGAATCCTAAACTGGGTGTCTCCAGTAGGAGGCAGAATTCTAAACTGTGTGTCCAGTAGGGGGCAGAATCTTAAACTGGGAGTCTCCAGTAGGGGGCAGAATCCTAAACTGGGAGTCTCCAGTATGAGGCAGAATCCTAAACTGGGAGCCTCCAGTAGGGGGCAGAATCCTAAACTGGGAGTCTCCAGTAGGGGACAGAATCCTAAACTGGGAGCCTCCAGTAGGACGCAGAACCCTAATGTGGGAGTTTCTAGTAGGGGGCAGAATCGTAAACCGGCTGTATTTAGTAGGGGGCACAACCCTAAACTTGGAGTCTCTCGTAGGGCGGAGAACTCCAAAATGGGTGTCTACAGAAGGGGGCTGAATCCTAAACTGGGTATCTCCAGAAGGGGGCAGAATCCTAAACTGAGAGTCGCCAGTAGGGGGCAGAATCCTAAACTGGGAGAATCCAGTAGAGGGCAGAATCCTAAACTGGGAGAATCCAGTAGAGGGCCGAATCCTAAGCTGGGAGTCTCCAGTAGGAGGCAGAAGCCTAAACTGGTGTCTCCATTAGGAGGCAGACTCCTAAACTGGGTGTCTCCATTAGGGGGAAGAATCCTAAACTGGAAGTCTCCAGAAGGGGGCAGAACCCTAAACTGGGAGTCTACAGTAGGGGACAGAATCCTAAACTGGGAGTCTCCATTAGGGGGCAGTATCCTAAAATAGGAGTCTCCAGTAGGGGGCAGAATACTAAACTGGGAGTCTCCAGTAGGTGGCAGAATCCTAAACTGGGTGTCTCCATTAGGGGGAAGAATCCTAAACTGGAAGTCTCCAGAAGGGGGCAGAACCCTAAACTGGGAGTCTACAGTAGGGGGCAGAATCCTAAAATAGGAGTCTACAGTAGGGGACAGAATCCTAAACTGGGAGTCACCAGTAGGGGGTAGAATCCTAAACTAGGAGTCTCCAGTAGGAGGCAGAATTCTAAACTGGGAGTCTCCAGTAGGGAGTAGAATCCTAAACTAGGAGTCTCCAGTAGGAGGCAGAATTCTAAACTGTGTGTCGCCAGTAGGGGCAGAATCCTAATCTGGTTGTCTCAAGTAGTGGGCAGAATCCTAAACTGGTAGTCTCCAGTAGGGGGCAGAATCCTAAACTGGGAGTCTCCTGTAGTGAGCAGAACCCTAAACTGGGAGTCTCCAGTATGGGGTAGAATGCAATATTGTTTTCTGCAGTAGAGGGCAGAACCCTAAACTGGGAGTCTCCGGTAGGGGGCAGAATACTAAACCTGAATTCTCCAGTAGGGGGTAGAATGCAAAAGTGTTTGTCTGCAGTAGAATGCAGAATCCTAAACTGGGTGTCTCCAGTAGGGGGCAGAATTCTAAACTGTGTGTCCAGTAGGGGGCAGAATCCTAAACTGGGAGTCTCCAGTAGGGGGCAGAATCCTAAACCGGGTGTCTCCAGTAGGGGGCAGTATCCTATACTGGGGGTCTCCTGCTTGGGTGGAAACAATAATGGGAGTCTCCAGTAGGAGGCAGAATCCTATCTGGGTGTCTCCAGTAGAAGGCAGAATCCTAAACTGGGAGTCTCCGGTAGGGGGCGGAATCCTAAACTGGAAGTCTCCAGTAGGGGGTAGAATGCAAAACTGTTTGTCTCCAGTAGAGGGCAGAACCCTAAACTGGGTGTCTCCAGTAGGGGGCCGAATTCTAAACTGTGTGTCCAGTAGGGGCAGAACCCTAAACTGGGAGTCGCCAGTAGGGGACAGAATACTAAACTGGGAGTCTCCAGTAGGGGGCAGAACCCTTCATTGGAGGTCTCCAATAGGGGGCAGAATCCCAAACTGGGTGTCCCCAACAGGGGCTTATCCCTAAACTGGGGGACTCCAGTAGGAGGCAGAATCCTAAACTGGGGTCTCCTGTAAGGAGCAGAACACTGAACTGTGGTTCTTCCCCACCGAGCCCTTGAGGTAGCTGCATTGAGTATCACAGGGTCCCTCAGCCCATCCTGCTAAACCGTGTTCTTCCACGGGACCTGACCCTGAGCTGCCTCCCAGCTCCACCAGCTTGCTACCGCCAGACAACCGGCGCTCCTCGCCTCGTCCGCCTGCACCGCCTCCTGCCTTTCAAAACTCTGCCGACGCGCAGCCAGTCCCAGGCAACCCGCCCCCTGCTTCCAAAATGCATCGCACTTCCTTAACCACCTCGTTTATCAACTCTTCCGTGAAATGGCTTTGAAAGTTTTCTATGTTAAAGGTGCTATATAAACTCAGCTGTTGTTTTGCTGAGGTAAGGTAAGCTTTCATTCAAATGTGAGCAGAGAGTGGGGCGTGTGCCAGGACTATCCCAGCCCAGGCAGGTCCTGCCCGTCGGTGTGCAGGGTGCTGTGCTCCCTCTGCGCTGGGCGGATGTGCGGCCGCGCTGCAACAGAAATGCCCCCGTGCACATAGCCTTTGTCGCCACGCACCTGGGATTGAAGACAGATGGGGAAAAAGTTTACGAGACGTTGAAGATTTTCTTTTTTGGCACTGTATTTCATTACACCTTTTAGTTCATAAATAAAATTAAAAGTATGTGTTTTTTCAATCGTTCTGAATATTCACAGTATACATATTACAAAATAGCATTTGAAGTATGGCGCAGTTTCCTGGCCATGTAAGAATTTCCTGCCCAGGGCAAGCTCAGGTAAGCTGTGGAAAAAGAATAGAGAGAATGTTTACGTGGTGGGGACAGACCACCCTCCTGGTGAGCGGGGTGTGTGCCAGGATGGAGACAGACCACCCCATTTGTGAGCAGGCTGCATGCCAGGGAGATGATTGCCCACCCAGTTGGTGAGCGGGGTGTGTGCCAGGCGGGAGACAGCTGCTGAAGCCTCACCCTCGTCCAGTCTGGCTCTGTCGGCCCAAGTAGTAACAAACAAACAGTTGTGGTGCGTTGGTCAGGGTGCAAAAAGAAACAACTGTAAAGAATAAAGAATTGTATAAAAATCAGTTAGAAGTTCAAAGTTCAAGGTAAAGTTATTATCAAAATACTTCTGTGTCTCCATATACAACCCTGAGATTCGTTTTCTTGTGTTTCGTATTCAGTAAGTACAAGAAACACAATGGAATCAATGAAAGACCGCACCCAACAGGGCAGACAGACACCCAGAGCACAAAAGGCAACAAACTGTGCCAACACAGAAAAAGAAAAATGAAATGATAATAACACCAAGAAGAAGAAATAAGTATCCAGAACAGGAGATGAAGGGTCCTTGATCGTGGGACCCAAGAATCCATTGTATTGTGGGAGCAGTTGTCTCGTGGCGAGTGAAGCTGACTGAAGTTATCCCCACTGGTTTAAGAGCCTGATGGTTGAGGGGTAATAACTGTTCCTCAACCTGGTGGTGTGGGACCTGAGGCTCCTGTTCCTCCTTCCTGATGGTTGAGGGGTAATAACTGTTCCTGAACCTGGTGGTGTGGGTCCTGAGGCTCCTGTACCTCCTTCCTGACGGTTGAGTGGTAATAACTGTTCCTGAACCTGGTGGTGATGGTCCTGAGGCTCTTGAACCTCCTTCCTGACGGTTGAGGGGTAATAACTGTTCCTGAACCTGGTAGTGTGGGTCTTGAGGCTCCTGTACCTCCTTCCTGTTGGTTGAAGGGGGTAATAACTGTTCCTGAACCAGGTGGTGTGCGACCTGAGGCTCCTTTACCTCCTTCCTGATGGTTGAGGGGTAATAACTGTTCCTGAACCAGGTGGTGTGCGACCTGAGGCTCCTTTACCTCCTTCCTGATGGTTGAGGGGTAATAACTGTTCCTGAACCTGGTGGTGTGGGTCCTGAGGCTCCTTTACCTCCTTCCTGATGGTTGAGGGGTAATAACTGTTCCTGAACCTGGTGGTGTGGGTCCTGAGGCTCCTTTACCTCCTTCCTGATGGTTGAGGGGTAATAACTGTTCCTGAACCAGGTGGTGTGGGTCCTGAGGCTCTTGAACCTCCTTCCTGACGACAGCAGTGAGAAGAGAGCGTGCCCTGGGTGGTGGGGGTCCCTGATGGTGGACGCTGCTTTCCTGTGACAACACTCCGTGTCGACGTGCTCGGCGGTCGGGAGGGCTTTACTGTGGTGGGCTGGGCTGGTGTTTCCGTTCCAGGCTGTGATGCAGCCAGCCAACGTACTCTCCACCAGATCTGGGCCACAGATGAACATGTTTCTGAAGTTCTGGGCTTCTACGGAGACAGAACAATTGCAGAGACAGAACTATTTCCAGAGTAAAGAGCATAATGAAAACGATTTGTAGTGTTACTGTGACAGAGGGAAGAGAGAGAGAGGGGGGTGGGGTGACTAACGAGGAGTTGATCAGGTTATCTGTCAGGAAGACAACAGGCTGGTTGTACGTTACAGAGGAGGCTGGCAGGGTGGTGGGGCGGAAGTGGGGAGTGCGGGGGATTCTTAAACCGACAACGGATGCTTCGGTGTGACTTTCTCCATCGCATTTCCGTTCACATCACTGTCACGGGAGAATCTGCAGATTCAGAAACCCGGAGCGACACACAAACTGCTGGCGGGGCTCGGCGTCCAGGGAGAGGAGTAAACAGTCGACGTTCTGGGCCGAGACCCTCCGTCGGGACTGGAAAGGAAGGGGAGAGAAGCCAGAATAAGGAGTAGGGGGAGGAGGACGAGCTGACAGGTGAGAGCAGGTGAGGGGGAAGGTGGGTGGGTGGGGGAGGGGGAGGAGGACCTGACAGGTGAGACCAGGTGAGGGGGAAGGTGGGTGGGTGGGGTAAAGGGAGGATGATCTGACAGGTGAGACCAGGTGAGGGGGAAGGTGGGTGGGTGGGGTAGGGGGAGGAGGACGAGCTGACAGGTGAGAGCAGGTGAGGGGGAAGGTGGGTAGGGGAGGGGGAGGAAGACGAGCTGACAGGTGAGAGCAGGTGAGGGGGAAGGTGGGTGGGTGGGGGAGGGGGAGGAGGACCTGACAGGTGAGACCAGGTGAGGGGGAAGGTGGGTGGGTGGGTGGGGGAGGAGGACAAGCTGACAGGTGAGACCAGGTGAGGGGGAAGGTGGGTGAGTGGGGTAGGGGGAGGAGGACAAGGTGACATGACAGACTCTCCGGGGAATTCCCGGGACAGAAGTAATTCAATGACACTGATCACGACCTCCCCTTCTCCCTGGTGGATCCTCTCGGGATTCTGGCATCAAATGGGAACAGAGAAGGCCTGGAGCTGGATCGCGTGGCGGAACAACGGACAGGGAAATCGAATCAGACAGGGACACCAGCAGAGGAGAAACTGCCATCAGACATTGGAGCTGTATTAGGCCATTCAGCCCATCGAGTCTGCCCTGTCACTCCATCGTCCCTCTCAACCGCATTCCCCTGTCTTCTCCTGTGACACCTAGTCAAGGACCTATCAACCTTGGCGTCCACAGCTGCCTGTGGTAACGAATTCCACAGATTCACCATCCTCTCGCTGAAGAAATTCCTCCTCATCTCCATTCTAAATGAAAACCCCTCTGGTCCTACACCCCCCGGGTGCCCCGATTTCCCGCGGGTGCTCCTGTTTCCTCCGGGTGCTCCGGTTTCCCCCTGGTGCTCCGGTTTCCCCCGGGTGCTCCGGTTTCCCGCGGGTGCTCCGGTTTCCCGCGGGTGCTCCGGTTTCCCCCGGGTGCCCCGGTTTCCCGCGGGTGCTCCAGTTTCCTCCGGGTGCTCCGGTTTCCCCCGGGTGCTCCAGTTTCCCCCCGGGTGCCCCGGTTTCCCGCGGGTGCCCCGATTTCCCGCGGGTGCTCCTGTTTCCTCCGGGTGCTTCGGTTTCCTCCGGGTGCCCCGGTTTCCCGCGGGTGCCCCGATTTCCCCCTGGTGCTCCTGTTTCCGCCGGGTGCTCCGGTTTCCGCCGGGTGCTCCGGTTTCCTCCGGGTGCTCCGGTTTTCCCCGGGTGCTCCGGTTTCCCCCTGGTGCTCCTGTTTCCGCCGGGTGCTCCGGTTTCCGCCGGGTGCTCCGGTTTCCTCCGGGTGCTCCGGTTTCCCGCGGGTGCTCCGGTTTCCCCCGGGTGCTCCGGTTTCCTCCGGGTGCTCCGGTTTCCCGCGGGTGCTCCGGTTTCCCCCGGGTGCTCCGGTTTCCTCCGGGTTCTCCGGTTTCCCCCGGGTGCTCCTGTTTCCTCCGGGTGCTCCGGTTTCCCCCGGGTGCTCCGGTTTCCTCCGGGTGCTCCGGTTTCCCGCGGGTGCTCCGGTTTCCCCCGGGTGCTCCGGTTTCCTCCGGGTGCTCCGGTTTCCCCGGGGTGCTCCTGTTTCCTCCGTGTGCTCCGGTTTCCCCCGGGTGCTCCGGTTTCCCGCGGGTGCTCCTGTTTCCTCCGGGTGCTCCGGTTTCCCCCGGGTGCTCCTGTTTCCTCCGGGTGCTCCGGTTTCCCCCGGGTGCTCCGGTTTCCTCCGGGTGCTCCGGTTTCCCGCGGGTGCTCCGGTTTCCTCCGGGTGCTCCGGTTTCCCCCTGGTGCCCCGGTGCCCTCCCAGGACACAGCGGCGAACAGGGAAGTTTGCGGCGGTAAATGGCCGGCGACTCGGCGGAGAGTTCAATCGGTGGACTCGCTGGGACAGTGATGGGGGTGGGGGGAGTCTGGTCGGTGGGGACGGCTCTGCGCTCGGAGCGTGGCCCGGTCGCGGGGAAGCAGACGGGGTCAGCACCGAAATCTGTGGCAGTGGGGACTGGGCAGAAGAGGCTCCCCTCCCCGCCGCCGCAATGAACGCTGGCAGTGAAACAGGAACTCTCGCTCAGTCTGTGTGTCAGATCGCCTTCTGCCAGCTCAGAGGCAAAGCAGAAACTGCGATTAAACAGCGCTTGAAATGCACAACCTGGCGAAGACGGGGGCAGGAGCCAGAGACTCGGATGGCGGGGGTGACGGCAGGTGGAGGGGGCAGGCAGTGCTGAGGAAGCAGGGTGGGGGGGGTGGGAGGGGGATGGGGGAAACCGGCAAAGAAGTGACAGATGGGATACAGTGTCGGGACGTGTATGGTCACGCACTTTGGCAGAAGCAATGAACGCGCGGACTATTTTCTAAGTGGAGAGAAAATTCAAAAATCTGGGGGTGCAAAGAAAGCCCGGCAGCGTCTCTACTTTCTGCGAAGGCCGAGGAAAGTCCATCTCCCACCCCCACCCCAATCCTCATCACATTCTACAGGGGTTGTATCGAGAGCATCCCGAGCAGCTGCATTGGTGTGGTATACGGCGTCCGGTGCTCCCGGTGTGGCCTTTTATATATTGGTGAGACCCGACGCAGACTGGGAGACCGTTTCACTGAACACCTACGCTCGGTCCGCCAGAGAAAGCAGGATCTCACAGTGGCCGCACATTTTAATTCCACGTCCCATTCCCATTCTGATATGTCTATCCACGGCCTCCTCTACTGTCAAGATGAAGCCACACTCTGGTTGGAAGAACAACACCTTATATACCGGCTGGGTAGCCTCCAACCTGATGGCATGAACACCGACTTCTCTAACTCCCGTTAATGCCCCTCCTCCCCTTCTTACCCCATCCCTGACATATTTAGTTGTCTGCCTGTTCTCCATCTCCCTCTGGTGCTCCCCTCCGCCTTTTTTTCTCCCGAGGCCTCCCGTCCCATGATCCTTTCTCTTCTCCAGCTCTGTATCACTTTCGCCAATCACCTTTCCAGCTCTCAGCCTCACCCCACCCCCTCCGGTCTTCTCCTATCATTTCTCATTTCCCCCTCCCCCCACTACTTTCAAATCTCTTACTATCTTTCCTTTCAGTTAGTCCTGACGAAGGGTCTCGGCCCGAAACGTCGACAGTGCTTCTCCCTATAGATGCTGCCTGGCCTGCTGTGTCCCACCAGCATTTTGTGTGTGTTGTTTGAATTCCCAAATCTGCAGATTTCCTCGTGTTTGCAGCTGCATCACTGCCGGGTTCGGGAATTGCACCGTCTCGGATCGCAGGACCCTGCAGCGGATAGTGAGGTCAGCTGAGAAGATCATCGGGGTCTCTCTTCCCTCCATCACGGACATTTACACCACACGCTGCATCCGCAAAGCAAACAGCATTATGAAGGACCCCACGCACCCCACATACAATCCCTTCTCCCTCCTGCCGTCTGGGAAAAGGCACCGAAGCATTCGGGCTCTCACGACCAGACTGTGTAACAGTTTCTTCCCCCAAGCTATCAGACTCCGCAATACCCAGAGCCTGGACTGACACCTTACTGCCCTATTGTCCTGTTTATTATTTATTGAAATGCCTGCACTGTTTTTGTGCACTTTATGCAGTCCTGGGTAGGTCTGTAGTCTAGTGTAGTTTTCTCTGTGTTGTTTTTACATAGTTCAGTCCAGTTTTTGAACTGTGTCATGTAACACCGCGGTCCTGAGGAAATGTCTTGTTTTTACTGTGCACTGTACCAGCAGTTATGGTCGAAATGACAATAAAAGTGACTTGACTTGAGAAGTCCTACTGATAAGTCCTAGAGGGTTCCCAAAGTTCAGTCTGGAGGCTGAGACTGTGCAACGTTAGCATTATTTTCGAGAGGACTGGAGTATAGAGGCAGGTCAGGCCCCGGGGCGGTGGTGGCGGGGGAGGTGGTGGGGGGGGGGGGCGGGTGGTGAGCAGTTCTCCCCGATCTGAGAAAGGATGTGCTGGCGTTGGGGAGAGGCTCACCAGCACGATCCCAGGAATGAAAGGGTTAACACGCGAGGAGTGATCGGTCGCTCTGGGCCAGGCACCAGGTTTAACATCACCGACATCTGCCGCCAAATCTGCTGCCTCTGCCGCAGCGGTGCAGGTTCGGAAACAGAAAACCCGGAACTACAGAGACTAAACATGCATGCAATAGCTAAATTAAATAGGTCACTCAAATGTAGAAATAAAAAAGTACCGAGGTGGTGTTCATGGGTTCAATGTCCATTCAGAAATCTGATAGCAAAGGGGAAGAAGCTGTTCCTGAATCGTTGAGTGTGTGCCTTCAGGCTCCTGTACCTCCTCCCTGATGGCAGAGGGGAAGAAGCCGTTCCTGAATCGTTGAGTGTGTGCCTTCAGGCTCCTGTACCTCCTCCCTGATGGCAGAGGGGAAGAAGCTGTTTCTGAATCGCTGAGTGTGTGTCTTCAGGCTCCTGTACCCCCTCCCTGATGGCAGAGGGGAAGAAACTGTTACTGAATCGCTGAGTGTGTGTCTTCAGGCTCCTGTACCCCCTCCCTGATGGCAGAGGGGAAGAAACTGTTCCTGAATCGTTGAGTGTGTGTCTTCAGGCTCCTGTACCTCCTCCCTGATGGCAGAGGGGAAGAAGCTGTTACTGAATCGCTGAGTGTGTGTCTTCAGGCTCCTGTACTCCCTCCCTGATGGCAGAGGGGAAGAAACTGTTACTGAATCGCTGAGTGTGTGTCTTCAGGCTCCTGTACCCCCTCCCTGATGGCAGAGGGGAAGAAACTGTTCCTGAATCGTTGAGTGTGTGTCTTCAGGCTCCTGTACCTCCTCCCTGATGGCAGAGGGGAAGAAGCCGTTCCTGAATCGTTGAGTGTGTGTCTTCAGGCTCCTGTACCTCCTCCCTGATGGCAGAGGGGAAGAAGCTGTTCCTGAATCGTTGAGTGTGTGTCTTCAGGCTCCTGTACCTCCGCCCTGATGGCAGAGGGGAAGAAGCTGTTACTGAATCGCTGAGTGTGTGTCTTCAGGCTCCTGTACCCCCTCCCTGATGGCAGAGGGGAAGAAACTGTTCCTGAATCGTTGAGTGTGTGTCTTCAGGCTCCTGTACCTCCTCCCTGATGGCAGAGGGGAAGAAGCCGTTCCTGAATCGTTGAGTGTGTGTCTTCAGGCTCCTGTACCTCCTCCCTGATGGCAGAGGGGAAGAAGCTGTTCCTGAATCGTTGAGTGTGTGTCTTCAGGCTCCTGTACCTCCTCCCTGATGGCAGAGGGGAAGAAGCTGTTCCTGAATCATTGAGTGTGTGTCTTCAGGCTCCTGTGCCTCCTCCCTGATGGTGACAGTGAGAAAAGGGCATGCCCTGGGTCCTGGAGGTCCTTAATAATGGACGCTGCCTTTCTGAGACACTGCTCCCTGAAGATGTCCTGCGTACTTTGTAGGCCAGTACCCAAGATGGAGCTGACTAGATTTACAACTCTCTGCAGCTTCTTTCGGTCCTGTGCAGTATCCCCCCACCAGACATACCAGACGGTGATGCAGCCGGTTACAATGCTCTCCATGGTACGTCTGTAGAAAGCTGCAAGTGTATTTGTCGACATGCCAAATCTCCTCAAACTCCTGATGAAGTACAGCCGCTGTCTTGTCTTCTTTATGACTGCATCGATATGCTGGGACCGGGTTAGATCCTCAGAGATCCTGACACCCAGGAACTTGAAGCTGCTCACTCTCTCCACTTCCGACCCCTCTGTGAGGATTGGTATGTGTTCCTTCGTCTTACCCTCCCTGAAGTCCACAATCAGCTCTTTCGTCTCGCTGACGCTGAGTGCCAGGTTGTTGTTGTGATTTACAGATGGTACTTGAGCTGTGCCTGACCACACAGTCGTGTGTATGTGGAGAGTAGAGCAGTGGGCTGAGCACACACCCCTGTGGTACGCCAGAGTTGATCCTCAGCGAGGAGGAGATGTTATCACCAATCCGCACAGACTGTGATCTTCCGATTAGGAAGCTGAGGACCCGATTGCAGAGGGAGGTGCAGAGTTCTGCAACTTCTCAATCAGGATTGTGGGAATGATGGTGTTAAATGCGGAGCTGTAGTTAATAAACAGCATCCTGACAGAGATATACCGTCTACGACCAGAGGACACAGATAGAGTGGATGTGGAGAGGATGTTTCCTGTAGTGGGGGAGTCTAGGACCAGAGGACACAGATAGAGTGGATGTGGAGAGGATGTTTCCTGTAGTGGGGGAGTCTAGGACCAGAGGACACAGATAGAGTGGATGTGGAGAGGATGTTTCCTGTAGTGGGGGAGTCTAGAACCAGAGGACACAGATAGAGTGGATGTGGAGAGGATGTTTCCTGTAGTGGGGGAGTCTAGGACCAGAGGACACAGATAGAGTGGATGTGGAGAGGATGTTTCCTATAGTGGGGGAGTCTAGGACCAGAGGACACACATAGAGTGGATGCGGAGAGGATGTTTCCTGTAGTGGGGGAGTCTAGGACCAGAGGGCACAGATAGAGTGGATGTGGAGAGCATGTTTCCTATAGTGGGGGAGTCTAGGACCAGAGGGCACAGACAGAGTGGATGTGGAGAGGATGTTTCCTATAGTGTGGGAGTCTAGGACCAGAGGACACAGATAGAGTGGATGTGGAGAGGATGTTTCCTATAGTGGGGGAAGTCTAGGACCAGAGGCCACAGAAAGAGTGGATGTGGAGAGGATGTTTCCTATAGTGGGGGAGTCTAGGACCAGAGGACACAGACAGAGTGGATGTGGACAGGATGTTTCCTATAGTGGGGGAGTCTACGACCAGAGGACACAGATAGAGTGGATGTGGAGAGGATGTTTCCTGTAGTGGGGGAGTCTAGGACCAGAGGACACAGATAAAGTGGATGTGGAGAGGATGTTTCCTATAGTGGGGGAGTCTAGTACCAGAGGACACAGATAGAGTGGATGTGGAGAGGATGTTTCCTGTAGTGGGGGAGTCTAGGACCAGAGGGCACAGACAGAGTGGATGTGGAGAGGATGTTTCCTATAGTGGGGGAAGTCTAGGACCAGAGGCCACAGAAAGAGTGGATGTGGAGAGGATGTTTCCTATAGTGGGGGAGTCTAGGACCAGAGGACACAGATAGAGTGGATGTGGAGAGGATGTTTCCTATAGTGGGGGAGTCTAGGACCAGAGGGCACAGACAGAGTGGATGTGGAGAGGATGTTTCCTATAGTGTGGGAGTCTAGGACCAGAGGACACAGATAGAGTGGATGTGGAGAGGATGTTTCCTATAGTGGGGGAAGTCTAGGACCAGAGGCCACAGAAAGAGTGGATGTGGAGAGGATGTTTCCTATAGTGGGGGAGTCTAGGACCAGAGGGCACAGACAGAGTGGATGTGGAGAGGATGTTTCCTATAGTGTGGGAGTCTAGGACCAGAGGACACAGATAGAGTGGATGTGGAGAGGATGTTTCCTATAGTGGGGGAAGTCTAGGACCAGAGGCCACAGAAAGAGTGGATGTG